>NW_023458566.1:6201427-6228819 GCF_013731165.1 Rhagoletis pomonella | reverse complement strand
TTTTTTCCCACATTTTAGAAAATCCTTGTGCGAAGAAGTTTCCTCAAACTTAATAATAAAGTCTTCTCCCGCCATTTTGCTGGTTCGTGCCATTTAGCAAGCCCTTTGTATGAAATTCCACTATAGTAATTGTTCCCAAGAATTATGGAGAAAGGCAGAAACAATAGAAACAGAATATAGTTCGCTTTCTAATGATACTCGCCGCATTTGCTATCAGTCCCAAACACTGTGAAAAATAATGCATAAAAAGTGGAGAGAAAAAAGTTTTTCTTTAACCTTTCCGTTTACCTTCAGATGCTGATACCATTTAATTTATTTACTGTAAATATGAGAAATGTTATTGAATACAGAAAAATGAATTAAAAATCCATCCGATTGTAAGCAATGGAATTCAACCCACACGTACGTGCATACATATATGCACATCTATAAACAAACAATAATAAATAAACAGCAAAAAAAAGATCCATTACCTTCGCTCCCTCTCTCTCTCTCCCTATCTCTCTAAAGATGCGAAAAATAAATATTTAACTGCTTTAACCCACAAAGGAATACGAAAACAATCCTCCTTGCTTCAGCTTGTGCGCACCAAAATAGCCAATTTTCACGTGATTCTCATTTCTTTGATTCTGCAAACTACTTGCCATTTCAATTAGGGATAAAATACCAAGTGTGAGTGCAATTGGCGAATTTCCGCTTATTCACCTTTTCACGTTACATTTGTAAATACTGCACGTTGGTTGCATCAGTGCACGGACTTTACCACTTTATTGGTAGATATACCAATTTTTTAGCTTTTATTTACCATTTTTTTCCCCGAAAATAAAGCAAAAAGATTTAAATGAACGCAGTGCATACATATTTTGTCATCGAACACACCTAAAATAAATATGAAAAGTTAACGCTGGCCATGACCAATTTAAAAGTGAAATTGCATCTCTATCAGCTGTTTATGGAAATATTTTTCGTTTCGGGAGACTGCCAAATGAATGGGTTGCAAATTTCAAGCATTTCAGAACTAATTTTAAACAAACCATTTTGGAGTGCAGAGTGCAAGGCGAATTTATATAAGGTGGTTTAACTAGATCAGCTGATTTTGTGTATGTGCTTCGCCTCGCGGCTTCGAATGCCAAATTGCAAAATTTTGTTTGAATTTCCACACACACTCTTACAGATTTTGACAGTTTATGCCACCAAATCAAAAAAAAAAATACATGTAAATTTTTGTTTTTGTACTCCTGCCATCACCTTATATTAATTCGTCTTGACAGAGTAATTGCTTTTTTTTTATGTAGAATCAAGGCATCCGTGATCGAATCAAATTCGAATCAAAATTTCTTTTTGAGATTACAGTATTCAATAGCGAATTCGCTTTTTCAACTTAAAATGTATTTAAGACAAACAGCTGTAATTTTATTTCATTCGATCGCGGATGCCATGATTCTGGCTTAGTTTTATGTATGTATACGTTTTTTCTTAAATGTTTTATTGGCGTAAAATAAATGTTTTGTTGTTTTATAAAAAAAATGCAATTTATTCCGAGGCGAATTCATATAAGGTGACAGTAGAAGTTCAAAAAAAAAAATGCCACTAACAAATTGTACGCATAATAGGTCCACTCCTTATCTTTTCGGACTAAAATCTGAAAAGTGTCAAAATGCAAGAGCGTAAGCAAAATGTGCTCACTAAAAGAGAATAACAGGAAAAAGTAAAGGAATGTAAAAAAACAAATTTTTAGTCCAAAGAATGGCAACAACAAAACTAACGTCAAATAAGAATAGAAATGTATGTACAAAACACATTCACACAAGCACAAGCAAAATAAACACTATATCAATAATTTTTTGCCTCCTTCCACTTTCAATTCACTTTTTTCTTTTTTTAGATTATCCTCACTTTTTGTGTATTCTCCAATTTCCGTTAATTTAAATTCAGTTGAGTTTGACATTTTCCAAGATTTTAGCTCTGATCCAGTACTCCATGAACTTACAAGATTTTACACGAACTTGCAGGAAGTTACAGAAAAAATGATCCCGTACTCCAAATTCCTTCAAAATCCTGTAAATGAGAGCGATTTTTGGAGAGTTGTGTAGAGAATGAAGTTGCAAGAATTTACCCGAACATTTTCTTCTGGTAAAATCATGAAAAGTGTCAAGCGATCACTGGTTAACGTTTTTACAGGAAAAATGCTTTTTTTGTTCCCGTACTTTTTGTTGAAACTCACTTTTTACTCTCACTTCAGAGAGTAATTTTGCTGTTTGAGATTTTTACAGGATTTTGCACGAAAAGTATTGGATCCGAGCTTTTGCCAGCAAAAATTCTTCTTACTAAATCTCACTACTTCGGGCTGAAGAGAGTCACTCTCACTGTGTTTTGCTCTCTCATTTTTGCTGTCATTTTCGAGTTAAGGAACGCTTTTTGGTCTAAATCTGACTACTTCGGACTTTTTCTGACTATTTCTGGGAGATAAGGAACGCAACTAATAACAATAACAATTACAACAAATATGCACATCATGTTGACAGTAAGAATCACCGAGGCGAAAATCCAGCTGCCTGTATTCGCCTTCATTTATCCTATATGAGCAAAAACTCTCTAATATTGTTTCTTTAAAAAAAATCGACCAACTTTTACCAATTTTTGTATGTATCTACCACTTTTAGTTTTTTTTTTGAAGTCCGTGCACTGCGCTGCATACATACCTATGTACGTATGCATGTGTATGTTTACACTCGCTTATCCTCACTTCGGGCGATATGAATGATTTTTCTCACTGCTTTGTGGAAAACAGAAAACGTAATCGAATTCGACATCAATAATATAGTACTATATGTATGTAAGTATGTATGTATGTGCTTCAATTCATATTTTCACTCTGAATTATACTAACACACAGCTTCACATCATACATTAACATACAAATGTATAAACGAAGGAAACAAGAGTTGGGCAAACACTTCACAAATGTGGGCAAAAAGGATAGTGGGAAAAATGCAATCAAGCATTCGCAATAATCGAAGCAAGCACCTATTCAGGTGTTATTGTGAAATGCGAAGTAATGGAAATGGAAGGTGTGATGCATAAGCAATCAAGTAGGAAGCAAACTACTAGTATGTGTTTGTATATTTAAACGTGAAGTTTGTTTGACTTTCAATTACCATGTATGACAAGACCTATTATAAGAATTGCAAGCGTTTTCGTATCTATTAAATAAATAGTACTATGTTGTACTTGTATACGACTTTAACGATAAGATTAAGCAAAATCAGCAGCAAACATTTCAACTTACTATTAAAAGTTGCGAATTCAATAAATTTTTTCAAACTGCGTTAAAGAAGTTCACATTTACATACATACATACATGCAAACATATAGATATACTTATGGATACTTAGACAAAGCGAATTGTCCAAGTATCTTATATTGCATATTTGTAGGTGCGCTATGTACACCCTTACCAAAAGTTAACGCGCGAAAGAATATAAAAAACCACGAACCTACCAAAAAATCTCTTTGTTG
The DNA here is from genome assembly GCF_013731165.1 of Rhagoletis pomonella. Lineage (NCBI taxonomy): Eukaryota > Metazoa > Arthropoda > Insecta > Diptera > Tephritidae > Rhagoletis > Rhagoletis pomonella. The sequence continues at coordinate 6,225,300 of NW_023458566.1, read as the reverse complement.
CAATGCACAGTGGGTGCATATCATATAAAAGTTGCCCAAAAATAATCAGAACTAGTGAACCCTTACGGTGGGCCTAAAAAATATTCCAAATGTTTCATCTAACTCTAATTAAATTATTTTCAACCTAAAATTCTTAAAACTCTTTCCTTTGACATTCATATTTTTATATTTCACATACATAAATAACTTGTGTATAAGTTAACTGAATTCAACTTTTGAAACAGGTGGCAACGCTCTTCAAAACTATTTTCAAACTAAAATCTGTTTAAATCTCTTTCGTCTGACATTTTGATACATGTTTCCATTAACATTTTGATTGATACCCATCTTTTAATAATCCATTTAACTTATTAAATAATTTATATTTTCAACAGGTGGCAACCCTCTTTAAACAAGCCAAAAAAATCTAAATGTTCAAACTAAAGTTTTCTTAACACTCCTTCGTTTGATACTCATATTTTAATATTTCATATAGATAACATGCGTGTAAGTTAACTAAATTCGCATTTTGAAACAGGTGGCAACCCTTTTCAAGACAATTTTCAAACTAAAATCTTCTTAAATCTCTTGCATCTTGCATTGCGATACAAATTTCAATTAACTGATGTATTAAGTTATTTTTGAATTGGAAAGCACGTGGCAACCCTCCTAAATATAGTTCCGAAATAAAACCTTTTCAAACATATTTCGATTGATACCCAACTTTTAATAATGCATTAAACTTATGAAATAAATTTAATTTATCCTTTTAAACTGGTGGCAACTGAAAGTTAAGAAAGGTTACTATGGGATTTATTTTCATGGGAAGACAACCGTGACTATTTCTGCTGGATTGGCATTCAGCCCGCCTACTTTCGACCAGGCTGGAGTCGAGTTATTACTAAAATCAAATTTATGGTCAGATTTGGCTCATATTTGGAACGTATGCTAGCCGACGTCGAAAAGAAAGAGGTGGATTTGCTAAGTCGAGATATTTGAAAAGCCACTAAGGGGGTACAGGGAGGTTGTATTTGTGTGACTTGCATGATAACTTCATACGTACAAACATATCAGAGGAGTCATGGTTTTACACAGTAAATTAAATTTCCAGTACAAAGTAGAAACTTTTCACATATTCAACGTTCAAAACAATGCAAATTAAGAATGGTCTTTTGCAGTGAAAAAGGATGCCAGATATCTTTTGGCCATCCAGGCAATGCAATCGCACTCAATACCAAATGTGATTTGAGAAGCGGGGTATTTTCATTCACTATGCCAGTGACAGATATTCACGTAATTTTGCAAAAGAAAAGCTTAGACAAATTGCCGCTTTTCGTTGAAATGAAAATAATGCTGCTGTCGACCAGTGTAGCACTAAGATTAAAAAAGTTTCTTTTTTAATAAAAAAAAACCAATTGCAATTGCAAATGTAGCTCTCCGGAACCTAATGATGTGGATAATGCCAGCTAGAGCAAAGTTTTTGACATTCACTCCAGCGTGTTATTTGCAAATCACTCTTTCAAATTAAAATAAGGATGTAGGAAAAATAATTTAAAGCAAATTCGTTTTACTCAGGTACAACAAATACAGAAATGTTGAAGAAATAAATGAAAATGATTTACGAAATGAAGATACAAATGTTATTCTGGTTTTCTTCATCATACCACAAAAATAAATAACTGTATACTCAAATAAATAAATTGCCAAAGTTTTACTTTCGACATACGAATTTTACGCATACACACCGAACACAGTACCCCGTATAGGTCAGCAGAGAACCAAAAACAAAGAACGAAAGTATTTAATGTAGTGAAAATGACAAATGCTAGCAGCAGAAGAGTAACGGTAAGGTAAAGTCATTAGGCGAGGTGTGCAAAGCAATCAGTTGAAGCACAAATTGAATTCAGTAAAGCAAAAAAAAAATGATTGAGTAGAAAATTGCGAGGATAATTTTGGTGTTTGGCAAGGATGCGGACGCAACTCTACGAAAGAGATATCCAACTGCAGCTGATGCTGAAATGATGAATTAAGGCTAAATAATTAAAATTACTTTAAGTGGAAGGCATACATTTTTTTTTTTAATTTTTGCAAAATGTTGATTGCATCGATACCGGTTTGTCTCTAAACCAAACTTGAGAAAGAATGAAGGAATTTCATTCCAAAATGCAGCTGAATAAAAATTGTTTAAGAATTAAATAGTACCTAGTATAATTTAGCAGTATTTTATGGTGTTTTCGTTCTGATACATTCACACTACAAAATGCTGGACACATTATTCGGTAATTCCTAGTATAGAGAAGTCCTATTTTTGCTGCATGCTTGCCTAGTGGTCAGTGTCCTGTGATGTAGGTAGATCCAAGGTTGTAGTCAGGCCATTATTCCAAGAGGGCAACCCAGTGCCATAGCTTCGGATCAATCCAAACAGGCTCCTACCTTATTATTTCCTTCGATATTTCCATGTCCCGTAACCCACAAAAAAGAGTTGGTAGTTGAACGAGACACTGAGCGTAGTTCCATTTTTAATCCCTTAACTAACTAGCCTATATTTGGGCTGGAATCTTAGTGCGGCTATTACTCCAGCGCCTGCTGCGCTCTTTATGCTTCTTAGTTTACTAACATTATATTGTTTGCTTAGAGCGGGCCAACAGACCAGGGCGCCGCATCTAAAGGTTGGTCTTATAATCGCGTTAAACATCATTTTACTGTACTAAATACTAAATAGAAAAATATTTAGTTTCTTTTAAGTAACAAAATATGTACCATGTAAAAAGTACGTAATTATTGTTGATGGATTCACTTAATACTATTTTTATTTTTTCCCGTGAAGTTTTGTGCAAGTTTAAAACATGAATAATCTGGAGAAAATCTTTAAGATTTTCGAAAAATCCAAAAAAAATCATCAACCACTTCGGTCCACACTGGTCGTACTTCATTGTATACCCATAAACGAGCTGAGGTATAAAGCTTTGACTTCTACGCCTTTTACTTTGGCCTCACCTCATAGCTCGTAAAAGAATATTTTGACACGCTTCAACTCTTGGTGGTGAGAACAACGTTAACTCAGTGCCAGATACGAGATCACGGCGAGATCGAGTTAAAAAGATCATCTACGAGCTGGCGAGGGGTTGCTACTCGTTTGTTCTTTTTCAAGACGTACAATTACCGCATTGATGAGCACAAAATGCTGCACGTACTGAGCAGGACTTTTTGATGTAGAGCTGACAATAGGTTGCTCATTGAGTACCTAACTGGTGGTAATTATGTACATGCACCGGATTGGCTGGACACGGGAGACGTCTTTATCTTGAAGAGGAAAATATGTTGGAGCATATGCTGTGTCTCTTTTTAGTATTGACCAGACTTGGGGAGATTTTCTCAAGTATCTGCCATTTGAACACAAATTTTGGCTGAAAATCGTACTAAGACATTGCGTCCGTTATATCCGAATAGTTAGAAGTGCGACATATAATTCAGTAAGACCCAGGTTCAATTTCTAACACGAGGAAAATATAGAACATTTCATTCCGCAGCGGGTGCCATTAGGCAGGCAATGTCAAATTTACGAGTGTATTTATGTCATGAAAAAAACCTCTCGCATCTTTCTAAAATGACTCTGGAAATTGAATAACTCTTGAATTGAATTTTTCCATGTAACGGTTCTTGTAAATATAGAAAATGTGTAATGTTTCGCTCTCTTTTTGTACTTTTTCTGTTTCTCCTATCAGTGGCGCACGCCTCATACCTTTTTTGATTACGTAGTACAAAAAAGATATTCCTTTTGTCAATATAGGCGCGTAATTACTCTATATTTTTCATTAACACAACAACGCCAACATATCAAAGACAACACACATTATTTTCATAACCTACAAAGCGTACACTACTTGTCTGTCTGTATGTTAATTTTTAGCACTGCAATCAGCTGGAGGCGAACAAATTCAGATTGTTATTCTCATTCATTTCTGCTTTTTATTTCATTTTTCTTTACTGAGTGTGCGCATAACAAAAAAAAAAAAATATGTATATGTATTTATGTGTGTACAAATGTGCAGACATCATCATCAACATTTCATAGTCGTACATGGCGTATGATGAACATCTGAGTGAATTATGCGAACCCATCACTAAAAGTTACGCATACGCCTGGTAGGGTCGGCATAAATACATATACAAATGTGAATTTTAATTATTAGTATGCCTTTCGCTTGGTTAAAACTGCTTTAGAAAATGCTTTTGGCTTATATAAAATGCAAATGCCCAATATAATCCATATCCAATGGCAGTAAGCTTACAAAAGCTACAGCAAAACTTATGTATGTATGTATTTAGGCATATTCATGGAAAAATACCATGGCATAATTTGTTTTTTAAATTTATCTCAAATTTACTTATTTAAATATAGTATAATGCTAATCTTATTTTTAGTATTGAACTTATAATCATATTTTTTCCCCTTATTGCCACACATTTTGTTGGCATTCATTTGTGCAATTACATGTGAATATACATAAATAAGAGCAGCTTACGCAAAATATTTTAAAAATGTATCTCCATGTTATAACAAAGAATTACATAATTTGAATTCCTCTCGCCACTTCACTGACCTCCATTAACATATGCGCAGGGTGTTCGAAAACAATAGGACAAAACAACAATGCTAGATAAGCAAATAAACGCCAACGAACGACATACTAAAATAAATATACTCAGAAAAACGCAACTTTTCGCAAAACAAACAGAATTCAAATTTATGCAATTGAAACACAAATGTGATGCCGCAGTGCACTTGGAATACATTCGTTAGCAAGATAGAGAGATAAGAGAGGAAGGGCTAAAAAAAAAATGGTAGAAAAGCAATGCTATTCGCGTAAAACTGTCATAAGGGCACATACTACATATGTATGTACGGTTTCGAGAATGTAAATAGGGACGAGACATTTTAGCAAGATTTGGCAATTTTTCTTTGTTTAAAAAATTTTTATTATTATTTTATGAAAATATAGCTTACTATCGAAACAAAACCATGTAAATCAAAATTTCAAACTTTCTCAAAATTTTTAACAAATCTTCAAAATGAACTTTTTAACAAATGTTCAAAATGTGAAACTTTTTAATAGGATTCTTTTGTGTATGCAGTTTTGTAGCCCACAAATGTTTAGTATAATAAAGTGCAGGTTTGAACTTTTGATTTTTGGAAATTTTTCGTACAATTTTCTTCTATACTAAGATGTGCGAAAATTTTTTTGTATGAAGAAAATTAGCAACAGCTTCCAGAAAAAAAATAAAAAATTGCCATAATTCAAAGGTACCCAAAATTTGTAATTTGTTACAATGAAATTGAATGGACCAAAAAACTGCATGCTCAGAATGTTTCTAAGAAATCTAATTGAAAACCTCAAACTTTTAAACAGTATTTGTCGAATTTTGCTAATTTCTGTACAAAGCTTCATAAAAAAAAATAAAGAGTAGATAAACGAAAGGGAGATAGCCAAAGAATGGTAAAATGTTCTTTTCCAATTTACATATATTTTCGCCACTGTATCTACATACATAAATATAAGTAGTATGTATGAATGTGCATACAGCAGAGAGACAATGCGTATAATCGCTGCATGGAGACTAAATGTAGATGTGACATATGTCGCTAGTTTGTTTTAAGTGTTAAAAATGCATAAAAGCAACATTTTCATAAATACAAACACACATACATATTTATGTATGTGTATACAAAAATATTTATGTGCACATATGCAAGGTAACGCAAAGGTAGCAAACGTATGTATACTCTGCGCAGTGCAATGCCAGCGAAAAGTTTTAACAACAGGCTATACACAACGCATGTGACATGGAGGTACGCATATGTATGTATGTAAGTATGTGTATATATTCCCAGTAAGCACATTAAGTGGTGTAGAAAACTGGAGTCACAGCACTAAGCGATTTCTATGTAACTTCAAATGTTTTGTTTGACTTAAACTTAACACTGCAAAACGGATATAAATAAGGACGTACGCTAAACCTTTATAGAGCTCCAAAATCAGAATAACGAGGAGTTTAATACTGGGCTGGTCGCCTTACAAAAGAAGAAAGCTGGTAATTACTTCCCGAGGTAGGTAGGTTATCGTGGCTGCACTCATCCAGCACTAGAAGGAGGTACACTGAGGCCTCTACCCTTGCCCCCTCTACTCCAGCTGATATTAATGTGCTCGACAAAGTTATTCTCTAGCTAGAGTTTACAAGATAATATTGGAGTACTCACCTGCGTAGAGAGCGGAATTGACCACAGGCAGTAAAGTTCTCTTTCTTTGCAGTTCTGCCGCAACACAGTTTCCTGATACTTCCCTGTGACCTGACGCCTATATGGATATCTGTGACGTGCCTCCTTGGCAGCTCATTTAGTGAATGTCTGCATTTCATGATTATCCTACTATCATTATACGGGATTTGTCACAACTATGTGACTATCAGGAAAAAATATAGTTAGCATGTTAAGAGAGGAATCGATCAGCCACCTTGCAAATGTTGGTTGGTAGTTATAAGTTCAGCTCGAAAAACGCTGCAGGAGTGTATCCCGCTTCCCACCTTAAGGTTTAATTTGGATAAAACGCTGTATATGGACACAGAATTAAGGATACAGATTTAAAATTTGGCCCATTTCCCATTCATATTTGGATAGAAAAACTTTTTGGAAATAATTCTTCAGAGCAGAAGACGATGCTGTGTAGTCAGAGTACTTAAATTTCCATAACTCTGGATTGTGTAAACTTCGTATCACTTCACTTCACCATCGAATTAAGTTTTATTGCATTACAGGTTGCCTATAGATTCCCAAGCAATCTCCTTATTTGGGGTAAAACAAAAAGGGACGAACAAAAACTGCGAACAATGTCCGGCGTCAAGCCTCGATTTTACCCCATAGCAGGGCAAGATCAGCAGCGTACGCAATAATCTCACAGCCTGTTTCTTGGAAATACTATAACAGCAGGCTATTCACTCATAAAGAAAGGAAGAGGACAGGAGGCCGCTTGTGACACATCTAACTGCAGACACCGCCTAACATCCCCGAATGAATAGTTCTGCTGCCTAAGAGAAGAAGAACAAATGCTTTAAGAGGGCAAAAAAGCCCAACGCGAATAAAGACTTTCACTACCATTCCTTGAAGAATGTTATTGAAGGCACCTACGCGTCCGGTACGAATTACTCTGAGGAAAGTTCTTCTTCAATTGCAGTCGTATCTGTTGCATGCTTACGGCTAGACAACATTTTTATATAAATTTTCAGCTGGATTTTCATGTACACCCTGTAGTCTTTCTAAGACCTTGAGGATGGAAGCAGTAAGTTGAATCAGTCGAAAATTGTTTAACTTTACATGGAGTGTCGTCCTTCCATTGGAATAAACATAACTTTTCCATTTGTCTAATCATTGGTTATGATTCATAACTTATGAAGGTTAGTGAGATAATTGAGGATATTAAAAAGTTATGTGCTTTCGTTTCTACCAAACAATGTTGCCTTTTGATTGCCTTTTTCTATTTTCGTGTTCGCTTCTAAAATAAAGGCAAACGGTAAGAAAATGTTGAGTTCGTTTCTTAAAATGTGGCTCTCTTGTGAGGCAACGAGGCACCTTCTCTGCCCTATGGTGCTTTGCGAGAAGAGAGTGTTACCCTGAAAGTCAAATGGTTGCTTAAAATGGCAATATTATGAAATGCGTGAGCTACAGGGTTGTGTGTAAGATCAAACAAATTTTGCAACATTTTTTTGAAAGAAAGGAAATCGCCATTCGTTTTTTTTTTTGGTTATTAGCACCCACCACAAAGAAGGATTATGCTACTTTTTCTTTTCTGCCATTTTTCGTTTTCTCCCCCAAAAAATTACACTGTACATGGCACACTGCCAAAATCAGTTTGTCACCAAACCAAATTGGAAAAGGGAAGATGGAAATTCATTCTAATATATAGTATACATATGTATGTAGTTACTAAACATATCTTTTCAACATTATGTCATACTTGCTAATAAATTTTCCTCTAAGACTGCATTGGATGACTCTAAAACTGGAAAGCAACGAAATAGATAAAAGATATACATAGCGAGTTGGTTGAATCGGAGGAGCAAATTGTAACAATGCTGACTGGAGGTCAGGCGAGTGAAAGCCAAGTTAACAACAAATAAAATAAAGGACATACATACGCACTACATACAGTAAATATCGTGGTCATAATTACAAAAAGCTTTAAATAACAATTTCGAAATTTATGCATTTAACTAAGCGAATGACTTTCAAAATAAGCATAGAAAATGCCTACAGTGAAATTCTAAAGATGCCTACATACATACATATCGCATAACTTTTAGGATGTAACTTTCAACTTCGAACGGATCTTAGCCAAGGACATTCTTAAGAAAAATTGCAAAACAGATTTCCAAAAAAAAGTCACTTAACGCTTTTTGCAACGATGGCATCGCTATGCTTATACATACATACATATGTACATATGTAAATATAACATGCGCATTTATGTTGTAAGCCCTGCTGCCGACAGACAACCAACCATCAGCGACAACAAGCGCGCAATCGCATACGTCCATTGTTAAAGCAGCTGCTGTAGGAAAAATAAAAGCAAGAAAAAATAAATAAATAAATAAATAAAAACAAAAACATCAAACCAAGCAGCGCGCTGGCCAGGGTGGCCATTTTAGTAAATTGTTACCAAAATTGATAGAAAAAAATTGGGGTTGGTAAAAAGGTAAATTTTTGTTCGTTTTGGTAGATTTTTGTTAAAGTATTGCCTTTGAAAAACAAATAAAATTTTAAATTTAAAGTTTAGTCAGAAAAAAGCTGAATATATTCCTCTCAATACATGATTTGATAACTACAACTAAATAATATAACTATAACCAAATCATGAGTTGAGAAAAATATAATTAGTTTACGTAGCTAATCTATTTTCTCAATGTATGATTGCCTAAATATTTTAAATGATTATTTAAATAAAAAGAAAAAAATGGACAGGTATGTAACTACACACCATGATTGCTCACAAAAAATCAACGCCAGTTTTTATAAACGGCAATTTTTAAATGAAAAAAATCAAAAAGACCGGCGGCAAAAAATTTTTAAAAATCAATCATTTATTCATTTTAGCTGCATATTGTTGGTTATACTAAAAGTCCACGGGCTATAAAACTATATTGTTTTAAATGTTCAGAGTAAAAAGTTCGAAATTTAGACGAAAATTTTTGGAATTTTTCTTAATGTATATAGGTTGAATTCTTAATTTTTATGGGTTTGGGTTAAGCGCAAATGATATCGTTATATAAAAGAAAAAAAATTGCAAAAAAGGTCTTTACTTGAAAAACATCCTGAATATCAAAAAAAAAAATACCAATCGGTTTTTGAGTCATTGTATGTGTCTATAAAAACTCCATTTCAAGTTTTTTCAAATGAAGTTTCGTTGTTGCCTTTAGTTTCATCACCCATAATATGATCTCAAATACCATGTCATTAGTTAAATAAAAAGTTTCTTAGTACAAATTTTAATTTTTATTTAAAGCACAAATCTATAGTTTTTATGCAAATAACCAAAAAAAGATATTGGCAGATATTTTCCAGGTTTGGTATTTGGATTTTTTTTCAGGTAGATGGTAAGTATTTTTTTTTCGTCAGTGGCAACCCTGGCGCTGACAGTAAAAGCAAAAGCCAGCGAGTGCATGCATTGGTCGACAGCGCTGCTCACCACAAAGGACATTATTATTTGCAAATTAAGATAAGCTGGCATTTTGCTTCCTCCACTTCCACTTGGTGATTCCGCTTTCCATTCTTTTCTATTTATATAGCGTTATTTTCTTTACAACAAGTTTTCAGAAGAAATCTGCGAAAAAAAAATATTTTTTTAAACTGCTATTATCCTTTTCATTTATTTTTCCTTTTCAGTGAACTTTTCGCCAATGCGGGATTTTTCGCTGCAGTTGAATAATGGTAAAACAAGAAAAAAAAAGTGTATTTATTTTAAGGAAAAATGCTTCCTTTTCCTGCAGCTAAAGTGATTCTGATTCTAAGACACGAGGGGAACAAAGTGTTCAGCATTCATGAGTCTTTTCATTTCCTTCGTCTGATTCATATTCCTCCTTTTCATCTATAAAATTAAATATTTATTATTTATATTATATTTTATTTACTTATTTATCTTCGCAAAATTAAAAAAATTATATTTCAAAAAAATTTTAACTGATCTTTGACCCTTTATAGCACCTGTAATATAAGTTTGCACGAAAAAAGATATACACCGTTTAAATAACAAAAGCCAGACCACGAATATATTTTTAACCGACTTCCAAAAATGGAGGTTATCAGTTCGTCGGAATATTTTGTTTTTTTTTATGTATGTTACCGCATAACTTTGGACCACGTTAACCGATTTCGATAATTCTTTTTGCAAGAGAAAGGTAGTGCCTCAGGGGTGGTCCCATACTAACTGGCTTAGATCTGATCATTGGATCATGAAAAAATTAACAGTACTCCTAAATTTTTATATTAGAATTGAAGTCAATTTTGTTTTTTGCTTAAAAATTACTTGTTACTTTTTTAGTTATTTACATACAATAATTAAAAATAATTTTTAACCAAAGGTCAAATTTCAAACTTCGAAGGTCCATATCTCGATCTCTGAGGCTAACTTCGAAAAACAGAGAAATTAGTTTTTTAATTATGACTCAATCTGTGCATTCCGCAAATTTTGCATCAAAAATTGCATCTTAAATTGAATTATATCAAGAACCAAAGATAATGTGAAAATTCAACAAACATAAAAAAATCCGACTGCTCTTAAGCCGCTGGTCATAGTCAAGGTGTGGGTGAAATTGTCTACGAAGGCGGAAACACCGTAGACAACATGGCAAATGCAATGTGGTAAAAGTGACAAAGCGACGCCAATAACATTCCCCATTTGTTGCTTGAGGTAATTGCACTTGCCGTTAACGTCATCATTGCCATTGCCGACGACAATCGAAGCCACGAAAAACTTTTATTGGCTAAAGGATAACAAGCAGCAAAAGTGCAATGAAAAACTATAATAAAAAGCGCTTAAAGACAGGAAAATGCAAAAAAAAAAAACAGAGACAATACAAAGAAAGCAAAAAGTTGGTGAATAAAAACTGACTATGCATCTACGAGTATGTATGTATATGAAAAGGTCAGCACTTTCTGCTGCTCGGATCAGCGAAAAATTAGTTCAATGGCATTTGCGGCCATTTCACAAAGCAGGCTCGCAACACTTTTTGCATCGAGATAAAGTGTCATAATTAATATTAAATTTGATTCTTTTTTTTTCTTTTTTTAGTCTTCTTTTTTATTCTTTCTCGGACTTTTGCTATAAATTGGAGCAAATATTTGTCATCGTCATGGTTGCAATCAGCAAATCATCGTTGGCATCAACAAGATAACTTTCGTAGTACATACTCTCACATTGTACGATTAGTAATAGCAAATTTCTGTCTAGACTAGAATGAAATCTCTTTCGTCTGATGTATGTATGTACATATCAATACCCTCTATCTGCAATTTTTACAAAAATTAGATTCTGATATAAAAATCCACCTAAGACTTAATTGTCATTGGTGATATTAATGCTGGCCTTGTATGACGCTTGACAGAAGAATTTACTATTAAATTGCAAAATCAGAATCAGCATTACTGATGACAGGTGAGTCCCAGGCGGGTTCTAACACGACAAAGTAGTTTTTGTGAAAATTGCAGATAGTGGGTATTGAATAAAAGTCCTCGATATGCATATGCGCTTTACACATTTGCTCTTAAAACATAACATAACTGTAACTTTACTACTTTAACAAAAATAGAGAGGCAAAGTTGTTCGCGTTTTGGAATGACCTTTTTTAGGTTATCTTGGGAGAGAAATCTTTTGAAAAGGTGAAAGTCATCCATTAATATGAGCTTATGCGAAATGCTTCGTCGATAAAGCACTCCATAATCAGAAAGCCGTTTTACAATGTCGCACATTTTTTTTTTTCCTAAAAAAATGGCTTTAAATTGTAGATACATTTTACTGAACGACTAATTTATGTACGCATTTACTGATATGACGTCTTCTAAGGGCCGCAGCATTTACGTAATACTGATTTTCCATTTATCATGGAAAATGTTACTGATACGCCATGTACTTACTTTCAATTTTAACTTTTCCGTAAATAAATGGTATGTACATCCAACATGGATCCACCATTTTGAATTTTTTAAATATGATTTCAGATTCATAATCAGCTACTTTAAAAACCCCCAACTGTAAAATTTTAAACGAATCCAATCGATTTAGATTTTTTTATTCGCCATATATTTTTTTAAGAAAGTTGGTACCACAGAGGAGATCCCATACTAATTTGGTTGATCCGATCATCGGTTCATGAAGAAATTAACGGTACTCTTAAGTTATTATAAGAGATTTGAAGCATATTAGTAATTATCGATATACTTATCGCTCATTTACTTCAATAGTGTCATAGTAAAAAAAAAAATATGTTGAGTTGAGTATACAGAAATTACCGCTACCTCGTCTTCTATGTTGTGTTGATTACCAGTATCTCACTAGAACAAAATATGTATACATTTTTCAAAAATTCAAAACTTTAAAGCCGTTTTTCTCGAGTTTTGCTTTTCTGAGTAATGGCATCATTGAAGTAAATGTATGTACATATATATGTATATAACGGTACTTTAATTCTAAAAGGCCCTAACCTGAAAATTTTCTATTTTACAGGAGATGCAAAAAAAAACTTTATAAAACGAAAATCCAAAACAGATAGGAGTTTTGAAAAAGTGGCATATAATTTTTAGTCAAGGTGTATTTTAATAAATAGTATATCCTATTGTTGGTTAGAGCCTTTTTGAAATAAGGATATGTATGTATGTATGTAATAATGTAAACAGGACTATCTCTGTATGTATATACATATGTACATATGTAAGGGCATGTACATACGTACATATGTATGTATTTATTTGCACAAAATTTATTTAACTCACCTCCTCCATATTTGACGTTACTGACATTTTCGCGATTGTAATTATGTTTTTTAAAGTTTCCCTATTTTAAAAAGTTTTTTTTTTCAGCCGCCTTTATTTTCCACAGACACGAAGTGTTAAGAACATTACTGCTTTATTAATAATCAATTAGGATTAGTTTGCAATTTCGAAAATCACCTTACTCTTTACGAGGTACTAAGCGTTCTTATCAAGTTGTACTTTATACTTAATCTGTTTTAACATTTTTCTTCTATGTTTTATTTTAAGGGTTTTCTTATTCTGAGCTTTTATTTTTTCTATGCATTTATTTGCATTTTATGTAATATCTGACACATCGCTTTGTACCTTTTCACGCATACACACCAACAATTTGGCCGGCCTTTAATGCAACTTCAACTTCTCCACTTCCACAGCACAGCGGTAGACAGAAATTTATACATACACACATACATGCATATATGCACTGATGCAAAGGTTCACCAACACAACAATAGCACGCATTTGGTACACAGTCGCCTTGTTGATGTTGCCGTCACCGTTGCCGTCGCCGTCGCCGTCGCCGCTGTCAACCAATACGCACAATTAGTTGGGTGGATTTTTTCATTTCTAAGTCAGCCAAGGTTTTTCACTGACGCCACAATGCGACTAAGAACAACAACACAAACAGTCAAAACACACTGCTGACTCAACTGATTTGAGCTCGACTCTACTGCAAAGCTCGTAAAAAAAAAAGTTTCGTATTTCCGTTGAGCAGCTTCCTTTTCTTTCCTTTGTTCGCCTTCAATGTTATAGTCTACCTAATTATGCTTGGCTTGTTTTTACGGTACATACTATTATTTTAACCACTAGCTCCCCGCAACGACATCAGACTGATGGAACTTCCCACTTCCTTTGCACAGCATTGGGTAATAACATTTTGCAAATTCTGCTAGTCACATCCGCTTCCTTTATTACTTCTTTGTGGCAGCACAAGTTTTCTTAAATCAATTGTTACACTTTATTCTTATATAGTTAGCATTTAATAATGTTGCATTGAGCTGAAAACGTCCAATTTTTATTTTATAAGATGCGACACGGTAAGGACGAATTCCGTCTTCTGTGTGTACTCTGGAAATGACAGTTTGCACATTCGTCTGCCTGCATTTTCACTCCTGTTCGGCCGTCATTCCATTATGTGTGGTACGTTTTAGCAATGCGCCGGCGCTATGAGGATACACACGAAGTTGGCTGGGGTTTGCGAGGACATGTCACTTAAATTGCGGTTAATTAAGGGTAAAACTTTCGATAAAAATGTAATCGTAAAGACACTATGCTCTGCGAAAATATATTTGTATGTAATTATACTTATAACTAAATATACACCGGGGGAAGGCTACGACATACAAACATATGTACGTATACACCGGCTAAGAATTACAAAAAAGTTCAAAAATCGGAAAAAAATAATAAATTCAGACCTCTAAATTAACTTACATCTGGCAGCATTGGGATGAGGCAACAGTGGTCGCCAATTGGCTTTTGTCGAATTGGAAAACCGAGACAACAACACTAGTAAACAGCAGTAGGGATGTTGGTGGCAATAATACATCGATTTATTTCTTTGATTCGATGCATCGAAATATAAATCGATATTTTTCGATATATAAGAACATAGCATTTTTCGATATTATTTCACAACAAAATATGTTATTCCCAAAATTGTACAAAATTTCAAATTAATTACTATAGCTGAGCTAATTGAGTTTATAACGGACTGTTGAACTAGGTTAAAAACTTTTCCGTAAAACCATAGAAATAAAAAAAAATAATAATTTTTAAATCATTAAAAATTCTTTCTTAATTACTTGATACATATATAATATAATTTATACAGAGAAATATGGGGGGCGGGGTAGGGGTTGGCGGATGCCGTGATCAATAAAATTGGTTAAAATAACTTAAATTGCTGGAAGAAATTGCTTCATTTTTCAAACTTTATCTGTTTGAATGAGATGGATGAAACCCCTGCAATCGAGAGTCTTCAAAAAATATATGGGTCCAGCTCACTTCTTTTTTTGCACAATTGAAAAACGGAAAGGATGGTTCAATGTTCTTCAAATGTCAGGTTTCAAAAAAAAAAAGCTGTGTATCAATACATCGACTATTTTTACGTACCTCGAGGGGAACATTTAAAACATCGATATTTTCGATGCATCGATGTTTTTCCGACATTCCTACTAGTAAACAGTGCAAAGAATGGCGACGTCAGCAAGGCGGTTGTAATTCATTTTGGAATTTAAGTAAAATAACTGCAAAACGAGAAGTGTTAAGACTAAAAAGTAATTGAACTAGAACTGATAAAGAATTAATTAATAGGTCTGTAAAATCTTATACTATGAACATAAGAGTGTGAGAAGCTGGCCGTTAGGAAACAAAGGATTTCAAGCTGAACAACAAATACAAGACAACATATGGAACCCGACTGCCACAACGTTGACTAATGTCATTCATTGCCTGCAACCTGCATTTCTCACCTAAATAAATTCGGTAGAAATATTTCCACATGCATATGCTCGTTAAAAATTTAGCAGAAAATTCTTTGTCGTGCATACAGATTATTGAAACTTGGATCATCAAAGTTTCTGATCGAATTTCATAATGACACAGCCGCGTTATGAGCTCCTAAACAATGGCAACCAACAGGAAGATGCTAGCCCTAGTGGTCTACTAAGGCGTGCTACGTTTGGAGGACGCTACGATGACGGCGACGACGAAAACGAAGAAATTGAATTGGGTACAGAACATCGCATTAGATATGAAAGTGATGACGATGAAGAAGAATGTTATGTGAATGGGCATTTGGCAAGAAAAGCCAGTGATCGGGATAGTGTCCATAATGAATCAGGAGGAGTAATGGGATCACCGGCAACAACTGCTCACCGGGCGGGTTCACGTATCATGCACATGGCTGTTGGAACTGTAGCTACTATACTACTTTATTTAGCACTTTCTATATCGCTAACATTCTATCAGCAAAAGTTAATTAAGGTACATACATTCATACATACACACGTTTATGCATTTCTAACCATCTCTTTGCATTTTTAATGACTTTCAAACCTATTATTATTTTAGAAATTAAAATTTCCCCTAACTATCGTTACCTATCATTTGGTATTGAAACTTTGCCTTGCTGCTATTGTGCGTGGTATTTACAAATTATGCGTAGGAAAAACGTGCGTCAAAATAGATCTACGCACATCATGGCAAAAAATGGCTCCAGCTGGTATTGCCAGTGGCATCGACATTGGATTTTCAAATTGGGGTCTTGAGCTGGTGTCCATATCTCTATATACTATGACTAAATCATCAACCATAGTTTTTATATTGATATTTGCAATAATGCTTGGACTAGAAAAAAAGGTATATTTAAAATTAACATGTTACTAAATTGTACATTGATTTGAAATTAATCTTTAATTGCAGAGCTTATTTCTCATATTTATCGTCGGTCTCATTGCAATAGGATTATTTATGTTCACTTATGAATCAGCACAATTTAACGCACTTGGTTTCATTTTTCTGCTACTGGCATCGCTTAGCAGTGGCATTCGATGGAGTTTCGCCCAATTTGTTATGCAAAAATCAAAATTAGGTTTGCATAATCCCATAGATATGATATATTACATGCAACCATGGATGATAGCGTCGCTATTGCCGTTCTTGGTAACTTTTGAAGGTAATAATTACTTGAGGAGAAAAAATGAGTTCACAAATAACATGTATTTCCAGGTCAACCGCTTTATGACGTGTTTCGCGATTTATCTAATACATCCAACGAAGTAATTTTAATTAATATTTTTTATATCACCTTTGGTGCTGTGCTGGCTTTCCTAATGGAGTGCAGCGAGTTTTTGGTGCTCTCAAAAACATCTGGCTTGACGCTTTCAATTGCCGGCATCTTCAAGGTAAATTTCAAAACAAACTTGTTTAAATAATCATAAAACTATACACATTCTTGCATTCTTAAGGATATTTGTCAACTCTCATTGGGAGTGGAAATTAATGGAGACCAGCTGAGCTTGATAAACGTGTTTGGCTTAATAGTTTGCTTAGCCGGTATTTGCATGCATTTACTACACAAGTATTTAACTTTTACTAAAATGG
Organism: Rhagoletis pomonella; assembly: GCF_013731165.1. NCBI lineage: Eukaryota > Metazoa > Arthropoda > Insecta > Diptera > Tephritidae > Rhagoletis > Rhagoletis pomonella. The sequence continues at coordinate 6,208,139 of NW_023458566.1, read as the reverse complement.
AGACGGTGAACATGGATGAGGATGATGGTGAATTATGTTTCAATGAGACCAACATTAGTCCCACTACAAATTGCAACAATCAATCTAGTGGCAATGCAATTACAAGCGGAAACGTATTGACTGCCGTTTTGCAAAAGAAACATTCCGCGCAAACTGTACCGTTATTAGAACAAAGTGATTCTGATGATTCTAACAATGACAATGAGCAAAATGCTTCTGATGTTATATTTGACGTATTGAAGCGGCGTGATATGCAACGATAAGGAAAATAGAAAAACTTGTTTCATTTCTTTGCATTACGACTTTTGAACTAGCTAATATGCTAGAAAATGTAAATGTTGTATAAATCATTCCCCTGTATTACTTACGCGTTACCGCTCTACTCCTTAAACTGTGAAAATAAATTTTAGTAGATAAGTGAATTATTGTTCGCTTGTATGTTTTAATGTTTGAAAGAATGAATTTTAGTTTCTTCGAAAAATTTAAATAAAATTTGAATTGTAAGTTTGTTTTAAAATTTTATGAAATTAGTACTACAGTCTCTTAAGGTTGTAATATATGTAGATATCTTGACTTTTAGTTTAGAATTGAATAATATTCAAACTTTCAACGTGTATGTATAGTCTGATCAGTAAAATATATGTACATTTAATACATACGATTGCCTATTTAAGATAAGTCTCCATGTATCTACTTTACAATTGTGTGCGTTCAGAAATGCATCAAGCCAAAGCATCAGTCTCGTTTCATTTCTAAACTATAATTGATGGAAATGTCAAATATGCGCAACCACAGTTAAAAGCCGAATTCGAACTTAATTGCGTAAATAAGACATTTCCATCATATAGTTTGGAAATAAAATATACTGATGCATTTCTGAACGCACCTATTGTCCACTTTTCAACATTGCTGGTACGTATTTAGTGTAATCCTAAATCTTATAGCACATTAGATATTAAATAAATGCGACCTCGTACTCTATTTGTACAATAAAACAAACATATTGATGTTGGAAATTCGTATCTAGTGTACCACTTTTTATTTTACTATTTGATTTATCAGACAGGTTCTGCAATTCAATCAAACTCGCTTTGAATTCAAATTGGCAGGGGTTGAAATTCACTCGGAAGTGAATTGCAGAACCTGCCCGAATATTTTTAAGCCTAAAATCCACCGGGATAAAGTCGAAGAAACCGACTGCTGAAACCTTGGATTTTTTACGATTTTTCTGCTGAGTTGAATTATATAAATCATATAACTTAAGTTATGCAGGTTAAGGGTTCAGAAGTACATATATATGTACATATATGTATACTTTATAATTTGAACAGTTGTCTTGCAACCCAAAACTTGATTAGGTCAAAAGGCATCCAATAAGCAAATATTCTTTAAAAAATGTATTAACAAATCCCAAGAAGCTTCTGAAATGGTATATTTTATTTCCATTGTACAATCTGTTTTTTTCTTTTTATTGCAATTTTTTGCATAGGTTTAACCAAAACTTCAAACCACGGTAACGGCCAGGAATATACATACATTTGTATCTGTTTAACATAACAAGAATATTCAATATGAGAGAAGAAAGAAAATAACTAAAAAAAATTAAGAAGTATTTAAGAAAAACTTACTATTGAAGACAAACCCCAATATAATTTATAGCTAAATAACACCATCATCGTTTTCTAACATTCGCCTACGTTTTCCCAACAACGGGAAATTAGGGCTCAAACACGAAGTATTCTCCTGCTCGTCGTCACTTTCATCGCTGAACGCCGCTGAACGCGACCTCTTGCCTAGAACTACCGTACATTCGGTTTGGGGAAATTTGCATTCACCAAGGTCACTTTCATTTTCCGACGATTCAGATTTCATATCGCTTATAGATACGAAACCAGACTCCGGACTATCACATGGAGTGGCTCCTGCGTTCGATAGTTTAGCCGCTGCGTATAGCATTGCTTGCACTTTACTTATATGTAAGTTATGCAAGGCAATTATAGCTTCCATACAAGGTTCGATCATATCCTGCGTACATTCAGTTACACTTACAAGATAAGGCGTCCAAAGAGGCGTTACGAAGGAAAGATGCCGCACAGCTGCAATACAAGATGCAGCAATTATTGATGGTCTGGCGTTGACGAACTTGATATCTGTAAAAAAAAAACTATGCCAATAAAAAAAAAAATTTTTAACTTTAAAATATGATTGGTAAGCGTACAGCTCAAAGTCTCATCTACAAGATTAAACAATAACTTGCTTAAAACTGTAGCCATTTCTTCATAAGTACGGTAATAAGGTGGTACTATGTCAGGTGTTGCATCGTTCAGTTGTTGATGCTGCAATATGGTACGAAAATCGGATATGCCACCATGCCAATTTTGCAAATATAAATGAAAATCGTCCAGCGTTATGATGTTATTAGCAAAGTACTCAGCAAAGGTGGCCGTTGTCGGGCGAATCAAGTCGAAATGAAATAGCATTAAAACCTTCATTTCGGCTTTGCGGAAATCGTCCAATGTGTAAACATCACCAACTAACTTATTGAGCTCAGCAAATTTTGGTGCATTAATATCGGCTTCCTCAATTTTGGCAGCTACTATTAAACATGTTATTGCTGTTAAATTTAGTTTTTCTGTTCGAATGGTGTAATTGTCCATGAAACCATCTAACAAGTAAAGCGCTGAAATGGATATAAAGTTAAAAATTAATCAATAGCAAATTATGTAGAATTACGTATACATATGTAGGTGCATATCTATACGCGCGCTAAAAGTAACTTAACTTCACTTAAAAAAATAAAATAAAAAAATATTCTCACCTAAATGTAAAGTTGTTCGCGAAAGTTGATGCACTTCTGTCGCCACCTTCAATAAACGCAACATTACCGGTCGAAAACCACATTGTTCCGATTGAAAACTTAAAACATTTCGGCGTAACTCTGTTTCGCGCAACGTTTGGAAAATATCGTCGGAATAATCGCATATCCAGTGGGATTTCTCTATTCGCTAAAAGTTAAGAATTAAATTTTTAACAAAACCAAACCATAAAGTTATTACCCGATTCGTAAACAATTCGACGGAATTTGAATATGGAGGAAACATAGACGCATCCAAAGTTTCTGTAGCAGTTGCAGCAGCTGATGCCGCTCCTGTCCAGGTAACACCAAGGACGCCAAACCCGGTAAATGGAATCACCGGCGAGTAGCAACACAGACTTGCATAGCTGCAATCAAGCGCCTCTGGCGTTTTAATGTTATCCATTTCCCGTTCTTGGTAAATTTTTCCCCGTTTAATTGCTATTATTTTTCTAAATATGCTTTCATATTCAATTCTAAGTTTACACAAAAAACAAAAATGCAATACATAAATTTGACAAGCGGTTCCAATAACGGTATTTTGCAAGAATCCCACATGGTTGCATTTTGAAGGACCAAAGTACGAAATGAAGTAAGAAATAAGACAACCGGTTATGTCTTATTTCACCATAGTTTGAATCGATTAATCGAGAACGTCCGATTCGACTATTTTCTTATTTAGGGCCTCTGCCAGTCATGTATGAAATTTTGAGGGATCAAACCAAAACTTTAACATTTCTCGTGGTGAATACGAACGCCAGAATTTTACCTAGCTCATAGGGCTAGGTAAAATTTTGACAGCTTCTTAATATGTATTCACATAACATTATTTGTCGGTAGTATAGGGTCATGTTCAAAATGGAAGCTGAATGTAGCATAAACAAGCGTACGTTACTTCCAAGTTATAAAATAAATATAAATTTTAACAATTTCAGCAAAACGCAAAAAACAGAGCTTTCACATGAGCGTTTGTTGTTTTTCAACTATCAAAATTTTACTTTGCATTTGGCACAGCGAAATTCAATTTATTCGTACACCATAGTAAATTTTTCCACCCCGTCTCACCACGGAGAAAAAGTTACCGGTTTGTACACAGCCTCAGTAGCAAAGTTCTATGGAAAAAAAACGTTTTACTAGGGTGAGAAAATTTTTCATTCTGTCTTATCCTGAGTTGCGCCCAAAACACAGTCTAATCGAAGATATCACATATAAATTTTGATGCCGATTGAAGTCGGTTAAGGCGTGCCGCACAGGGGTCAAAGTTCAGCTTACCCTATGAAGACGTCTTAACCGACTCCAATCGGGACCAAAATTTATGTGATATCCTCGACTGTAGTAGTATCGATTTTGAGTATTAGAGGAAAAAATTAATTTTAATTTTTTGAGTCTACATAGAGGAATCTGTATTTATATGTGAGGTCTGTAACCGTGGTATTACCGATTGAGGGGTTGAGGCCCACCCTAATAAACATATCGTTACCTAAATTACCTAACCAAGGCGGATCGTGTTTAAAAATTAGTATCTCTTTTTATTTTAGCTTTCTCATTGTAAATACAAAATACTAATTAAAATTTGGTGCGTACATACAAGTTCACCGTATATGGCTTATAAATTTAACGTTGCATTCGTTTAAATTGAATTGTACATACGTTTGTTGCAACCGTCAATATTTGTACCAGCAAACCGAATATTATTTTGCTACTGTTAATTATAAATAATATTTACATATTTAAAAAATAACTAATTTTGAGGCTTTCCATATTTTTGCTTTTTATGAAACTTTTTCGGATTTATGCCATACGCTTTCAAACGATCGTCGCTAATGTTGACGTCGCTATTTGTAGATTTGCTTTTGTGGAATTTTTTCGAGTTCGATTTGTATTTCGCTTTCTGTACCTTGTTTCCCGCAAATTTATTTTTCTCCGAAATCGCATTTAGAGAGCCTTTTTTATTTTGATTTTGCTTAAACGGATTTGACTTATGTTGTTTTGTTTTTCTATCCTTCGGATTACTTTGTGTGTTCACCTTCAGACTAGTTGTACTTGTTGAAGGCTGCACATCAGCTATGGTAAGGTCGTTTGTTTTAAAAGGATTCGGCTTGTTTTGATCTACCTTTCTCTTTTGGTTATTTTTTAATTGTTGACCTGCTGTATTAGTTCCTGGAGTTTTTGTAGTAACTTCTTCCGCGTTATTGGGTTTAGCTTTGCGTTTTTTTCGCTTATTTTTACTCTTTGTTTCTGTCTCTAGACGAGCAGCAGTTGAAGCGGGCACTTTCGAGTTTGAATCCTCTGATAATTTCACTTTTTTGTCGTTAGTTTCAGCATCAGCATCGATATCATATGGTTTGTCTGCCACTTTTGACTTGCGTTTCTTCTTTCTTCTCGCCCTTTGATTGTTTGCATCGTTCTCCACTTGATTTACTGCGCGCGGGGTAACTGGCTCAGACTGGTTAGATTCATCCTGGATATTTTGTTTTTCCTCCTCTCCATCGTCTTCATCAGAGCTATGAATGTGAACAAAAATTTGTCAGTTTATACAGCTATGACCTTTTCAAATTGCTTTCTTACCCTTCGTCATATAAACTTTTGAATATTTTACGTTTTAGTGCTTCATTTTTTGCTTTGAGTTTGTACAACCTTTGATCTTTTTTTTCTATGTGTTCTGGTCTATTCTGAATAGCTTTCTTTAAGCTTGCCCACTGATTTAACTCCTTGTTTTTGGCTAAGAGAATCTGAAAGGCATAATATCAGCAATTAAAGCTGGTATTTTTTTCCTATATCTACATATGTGTGTATGTTATTATAGTTAGTGCCGCAGAGCTATAAAGCTAATATTTATTACCTCTTCTATAGTAAGACCAAAATCGTTTGGTGTCGTTTCCACATACTTAAAACGGCAAGGAATATCGCCAATCATGTCTTCACAATCCAACTTGTAATACTCATCAATATAATCTTCGTAGGTTTTTTCTTCCTCTGGATTAAATGCTGGCTTTTCAGTCTTTATCATTTCCATGAATTGACTCTTTCGCCCTTTACGGCCTTTTCGTTTCTTCGTATTCTCGATAAGCTCTTTTTGCATCTGTTCTTTAGTTTCCTCAGGATCGTAATCACAGTCCATGTTAAAGTCTTCATCTTCGCAATGTAGATCATTATAATAGTCATCATTGTCATCTGCATTTGGATCGTAATTATCCCAATCTTCCACTTTTAATTCTTCAATATCCGAGGGGCATTCCGGTTTTTCTTCACCTTCATCTACTTGATAAAATTCTTCATTGAATATCTCTTGCATACGTTTATCGTGTGCTTCAGGATCGAAATCTTCTTCGAGTTCTTCATCTTTAAATCCAAGTTCTTCATTACCCGTAACCATTTTAAGTTTAAGTATTTTTTCTTCAATCTCTTTGCGTTTCATTTCTTTAACCATTTCTAGTTCTTTCATTTTCTGTTCCTTCTCATGCTTTTTACGCTCTTTGATTTCCTGGCGTTTTTGTTTTCTACGATCATCTGATTGGCGAACCGACTGTTCTATGGTTCTCGGATAGCGTTTTAGGAATTCAGCATCTGGTTCTTCGAATCGGAAATTGTATTTCTGTTCAAATTCTGCCTGTTTTTCGAGTTCTTTTTCATCTTCTGATAAAGGTTGATTATCACCAACGATTTCATCATAAGTGGGAATATCGGAAGATTTTGCATTTGTATAGCTAAGATAAATATTTTTGTATATTTGAAAAAGTGAACTAACGTTTAGATTTACCCTTTATTTAAAATAAAATCTCGCAGGAAACGCTCACTTTGCGGCAATTTTTCACTGCTCCAATAGGATTTCAAAGGCTTCAGCTTTTCTTTAATAGG
>NW_023458566.1:6189067-6198427 GCF_013731165.1 Rhagoletis pomonella | reverse complement strand
AGCGCATAGAAACATCTATTAACTGGATAACGAATGTAAAATACGATGGCAGATACGGAAGACACATCTATAACTGACAAGGATAATTCAAAGAGTAGGTGCATTTAGTTTTTTTCATATACACAATTATAAAATCGTAATTTTTCCGATGCCAGTTTGTATTCTGTTGAACGCTACTGGGAATGTTCCAATCATCAAAAAACGTAAATGGACCGTGGATCCCAATAAAACTGTCAGCTGGATACAAAAGTTTATACATCAGTACCTTAAACTAGATGCCAGCGAACAAATTGTAAGACCATGTAATATATGCATACCTACCTAGCCGCTCTATGACGTATTTTATCTTCCTAGTTCCTTTATGTGAATCAGACATTTGCACCTGCACCCGATCAAATTATCAAGAATCTTTACGAATGCCACGGAACTAATGGCAAGCTTGTGCTGTATTACTGCAAGAATCAAGCATGGGGTTGATAAGGTCAATCGGCTTCAGCTAGTCTGTAAAAATTAGATTTAAGTTAATATTACGTAGAATATTCGATTTATGATAGATTTTACGTATTTATATATGTATAGTATATAAAATTAATTCAATGCATAACTGAGCATTTAAAAAAGTTTTTTTTTTTATTTTAGAGCCACAAAATATTTTTATTTAAACTACAACTTTTACCCAATACATTGCTTAAAGTATTGACATTAATTAGCCATCTAATTAACTTCAAGCATTGTTCTATGCTTTTAATCGCCTCGTAGTGATTCCAAGTGATCAGCAGCGTCTTTTGAAATTCTATGGTATTTGGCGATGGCAGGGCGATAGTAGTAGGCTTTGTAATCACTGCGTTCAGCCATCTTGGCATGTATCTCTTTCTCAAGCCCTCTAAAAATTTAAGGGGAAATTATATACTGAAAACTACGTAGAAGTAATTATATTACCTCATGAGGGCCTTTTCGTTTTCCTCATAAATGTGATGCAAAGCTTTCTCGTATTCCTGCTGTGGGGAAGGATATATATAACGGGCGATGAAACGAGAAATCGGGTGCTGGAAGTAAACGGAAATACATTTTTACCTGCTTAAAAACAGTCTCAAGTTTACTTAATTAAGAAAATAAATATTTGTATGTAATTTTAGGAAAAAAAGCAAAGTTTGGAGGCATCAAATTTTTTTGCTGCTTAGTGCGATTCTTTGGTTGCAAATTTCAAGGGCTCATTTAATTGTCTGATCAACCAACCTTATGATATTCCCAATGTTTTGGTTCGTAGCCTTCCGGAATTTCGGTCAATTGGGCTGGGCCAATGAAAATATTGGCATAGAGCACAATCGCAGTAATAGGTATCAAACCTATCATTACGTAGAAGTGCAACAAATCCTTAAATTTATTCCACTGAAAACGAGAAGGTTGAATTGTAAATTGGTGATGGTCATGACCAGAGTTGCGTATCTGCATCTGTACCGCTAGAATAAAGCAAAGATATCCATTAAAAATCGGTCTGCATTTGTGAATTATATTTCTGGGTTGCGTAATGTGATTGACAATAGACATCACACATCCTTTCTATGTTAGCCTACCTTTCCTGCACACTGGAGATTGAAGAACATTACGATACTGCGCCAAACTCGTCAAAGGACGTGAAAAGCTGCTCCAAGAGACCATTTTCGTACCCAATACCAACTAAAGAAGTGTCGAAGGCAAAAACGCAATGTGCGAGGAATAAAAATATTTAGCAGGTGGAGTAGGGGGGAACGGGTGTGAGAAATGTTACTGTCAGAGTTTGACAGCACCAAGGTCGATAACGCGGTTTCTTAAACGAAAAACGAACAAGACTTTTGGTTGATGACAGAAAAATACTCTTTTTCGTGGCAGAGATTTTTCCGGACGTGCTTATCGTTTTAGCTGTGACTTATAAAGTGTATATTTATTGGTAAAAAATATTATAAACCTAAAATATGTACGGTGGTGAAGATTATGGAACCGTTGTAAGTGCATATAATTTTTGAAACTAAACTTGGCAAGGGCTTTGAATTATATGGTTGACATAACCAAACTTTCTGGCCAAAGTGACAACAATGCTGCATGAATATTTGACCACATACGATTCTCTGTAATTTGCAGGACTACTACGATGATTACGGTCACACCGGTGACCCGCAACTGGATTTGGAGTACGAGCGTAATTACTATGCCAGCCGAATGCCTGACAACGTGAAGTATTTCCTGCAGAACTTCTGCCAAGCCATTAAGGAGGGCGTCCTTTTCGACATTCAGAATATGTACGAGAACACCTTTCCACAAATCAGTGATCATCATTTTGATAAGAGTGCTTGGCCTGATGAGCAAGAAGTATCTGCAATTGTAGATAATGATAAAGTATTTCTGATTTTGTATAAGGAATTATACTATCGCCATATTCATGCACGCATACCAGGTGGCCCTAAATTGGATCAACGCATCAATTCATTTTTCAACTATTGTGACTTCTTTAATTTAATAATTTCATCCCAGAATCCTGTCTCTTTAGAATTGCCTGATATCTGGCTGTGGGAACTGGTCGATGAATTTGTTTACCAATTTCAGAATTTTGCTCAATACAGGTAAGTAAATTGTAAGCACGTGTTGTCGGAAATTACCAAAATAATTTCATAGGGCTCGCCTGACTGATAAAACACAGGAAGAAATCCAACAACTTTGCGTTAATCACAGTAACGTTTGGAGCATACTTTGTATTTTGAATGTTCTGCATTCTCTTGTGGATATTTCCAATATCAAGAAGCAACTGGAAGCAATTTCTCAGGGTAACGATCCTCAAGGCGTTGCCGGTGAGTTTGGAGAATTGTCATTTTACAAGATGTTGGGGTACTTCTCTCTCGTTGGCTTGCTGCGCGTGCATTCGCTGTTGGGTGATTATTATCAAGCCATAAAAGTATTGGAACCAATTGAAATTCACAAGAAATCACAATATTCGCACATACCCGCCTGCCAAATTTCAACTTCTTATTACGTTGGATTCGCATATATGATGATGCGACGTTATGCTGATGCTATTCGAACCTTTTCTGAAATTCTGCTCTACATTCAACGCACCAAGCAGCTGTATAGCACACGTTCTTACCAAAACGATCAAATCAACAAGCAAGCTGAACAGATGTACCACCTGCTGGCGATCTGTCTAGTGCTACACCCACAATGCATCGATGAATCTATTCAACAGGTTCTACGTGAAAAAAACTACCATGATGCCATGTTCAAAATGCAGTGTGGCGATTTGGAAGTATTCAAGTCATTCTTCATCTTCGCTTGTCCACGATTTGTAAGCCCATGCCCCCCTGCCGCCGATGCACCATTGGAAGATTATGTAAAAGACCCAATGGAACACCAGTTGATGGTGTTTATGGATGAAGTGCGTCAGCAAAAGGATTTGCCTACAACTCGTTCGTATCTTAAGTTATATACAACATTACCGTTGGCCAAATTGGCCTCGTTTATCGATCCTAATGCTAATGAAGATGATATTACGAAGCTACTTATTCGCCTACTTTGTTTCAAACATAAAATGCGAAATTTAGTTTGGACTAAAGGATCTAGTGGCCTAGAAGGCAATTTTAAATCTGGCTCCGAGGTAAGTTTTGTACACTTTAATTTGTGGAACTGATTTAAAAAAAAAAAATTATTTATGTAATTTCAGTTGGACTTCTATATTGATGATGACATGATTCATATTGCCGATACAAAGGTTTCGCACCGTTATGGCGACTTCTTTGTGCGGAAAATAATGAAGTTCAATGACCTTAACCGCAAATTAAAGAATATACACATTTGAGCAGAGCCTCAGCATATTTCTCGTAATTCGCAATGTTTATTTAAACAAAATGCGCATAAGTGAACATAATTTTGTAATTCAAACCCCTGTAACTGGCACTTTTATGGAAAATAAATAGGCGTTAAGCCTGCAGAAGAGCCGATTTTATATATGCAATTTCTATGGTTAATTGAAAACTTTACCAAAAAGGACAAAAACAATTATCCGTTTGCTAAGTTAAGTTTTTTATTTAAATTAATATGATTTTAAACTTTCATACACTATAAGGATAGGTTCAATCTCTGATTTTTCAGGTGATTTGCGTATAAAATATGTTACATTTACGAAATATTCCATTTCTTGAGGCAATTTTAAAACATCTGTCAAAATTTTAACGTTTCGGTCTAACAGACATAGCCTGTATTCTTCTTTAACAACTGACTAAAACTGATCGTTTATCATTGTTAACTTTTACGTTTTAATGTCTCAATTGTATGTTGCTTAACGCATTAGGTGTGCTGTATGATGTGTTCAAATAATATTTTTTTATTAATGTTTAAACTGCATAGTGGTTAAGAAAATTGTCTTCAATTGATTTTTCCAATAGCCGCCGTACAATTTTGGACAGTTCACTATACGCATAACATAAATATGTAAAAAAAAAAACATTAATTAAGAGTAGCTTAGAAATATACTCTTATTATTATTTTTTTTTTTTTGTAAAGGTGACGCAATTAGAAAGTTTGCATGAAGTTCTTTGGTTAAAATGATATAAAATGGTACGTAATTGTATTTGAAATGATAAATTTACATCAAATAAAATTTTAGATATTGTACACATAAACATACACTAAGAGTAAATGATACTCCTTGTAGCCAAGGCGTTTTTTGTTACAATTGTTATGTGAAAATCTTCGCCTCTAATGATACATTAAAATATTCTTAGATTCCGACAATATGTGAATGTAGCATTCAGCGTAACAATCAATGATATGCACACACACTAAATGCTCGTGTTGTGCTTAAATGGATTTTTGTTTTTTAATTTATCTTAACATATTTTTAAGTTATAAACTAAGTATGACGAAATCTTATTTCAAATTTTAGTATATAATACAAATTTTTGCACCGACACACTTAAAGTCTGGGCTATTTGTTAAACCTACACTAAAATGCACAGTTTAATTAATTTTTGTGCGTTGTGCACCATTGCAATCCTAAACTCAACCGATGGGTGTTTGACGTTGGTTGACGTCAATCAGATATATGTCTTTGTGGTTCTGCAGTACGAAATCGATGAAGGCATTAATCGGCCGGATATCCTCTAAGGTGGTGTTGCTTCTGTTCGACCATAGAAAGTTTGGGCCGAACACAATCGCCAAATTCGAAGAGGTCATTTTATTTAAATCTTCACATTCCATGACCTGTAAAAATGTTGAAAGCAAAAACAAAATTGGAGTTGCATTGACGGATCAATGTTCGTTCACTACATCAAACTCACTCGAACGAGAAACTCTACTAAGTACTTGAAAAGCTCATAGTTTTCTTCAGGTAACTTTTCCCTAATTAATTGTGTTACATTACGTGAGCGCTCCTCCTTGGGCCAATCTAAAAATTAAAATGTATGAAGAGTTACCAAAGCTTCCGAGTTATTGTCACACATTTCACATACCTAAGAAACTCGTGATGTCATCGTATAGTTCGAAAGTTAACAGCGGTTCGCTGAGATCACGCAGGAAACTTTTGAGTAAGCCAGCAATTACGTGTACATTGACATTTGATAAATCAACATCTTCGCCGCGATTTACTCGCTCTTTTAATGCAATTATTTCGGTATGATTGCCAGAACGACGAAATATACCCTCCGTGTCTATCATGCCGGTAATGGACAGTGAATCTACGCATTTGCGTACTATTGGTGGTATGGAGTTTAAACATGGACTGTTAGATACAATGAATTTAAGTGGTGCGCCAAACTGTACAGTGTTGGCCATTTGTTTTACTGTACTGCTGCTTCCACTACCGTATCCGTATCCGTATCCAAAGGGGCCAGTATATCCTCTCCCACGAAGATTTAACTGTTCATCAAAATCACACACGCTATCGGGTACTTTTATCTTGGAGAGTCCCAAAGCCTGGCGTAATTCATCCAAACTGGAGATGTACACGAGCTTTTGACGAAACTTATCGCTGATGAATGGACTGAAGAATTTCCAGACAAAACGTATGAAAAGCGTGGGATGGACCACGTATAGATTTTTCAGATTCTTGCGAAAATTGCGGTCCAATTCTTTATATGAATTCCACAGCAATTGTGCTGATGGCTTACTATGCTCCCTTAAGCCTTGATGAAAGTACACAAGAATGTAATCATTCTCTACAAATGGTTCAATTTCTTTTATAACATCACTGAAAATATAATTTGTTTATTAAGCCAAATATTCATTTGAATAAGATCGAAAGTTTGAATTAATATACCAGATGAATTTTTCCATTTGTGATTTCTCTGGAAATCGTGATGCATAAATTGCAAATATGTGTCTACCCTGCTTGTCTGTGCCGAGAAAGTCGCACTTAGGTTTAACGCCCACAATACTTTCCGCCTGCTCCTAAAGTTTTTGACAATTTTTATTCACTTGTATTTAACATTAACATTAGGTGCATTCTTTTGCAACCGAGCTACAAAAGACCACTCGCTTAAATGACGAAATACACGCAAAGCAACAACACAAAGTCGGCTATTTATCCGAGCTCAGCCAGGTCGGTTAAAAATACGCGACCTGAAGGGCAGTGTTGTTAAGTAAAGTGGAGGGGGAAATTTTCGTTTCCTTATATACGTGACTCAAATTTTAAATAAGTATATATATTACGCAAATACCCCGCATAATTACTCATTTAAATTGGCTTTTGTATCTAAATCCCGTTAAACTAATCACATGTTTCTTACCAGCCACCAACAGGGTTGCTTAAGTAACTAAAAGGAAATTTTACGCGAGTTGAGCGTTCTTTTGTCGCTCGCTTACAAAAAAATGCATCTATTATAAAGTTCAACCAACCTCGCCCAATTGATCCTCGAAATCGTCTTCCAATGGATTTACTATTTCCGCAGACTCGATCTCTTCATCTAAAAATATAAATAACAGTTTTCATAGTCATATATATGTACATTTACAAATTAGTATATCAACACCTCATTTACCCACCTTCAGCTAAAACAAAGTCGTCAACCATAACATCTTCTGGAATGCAAGTAATTGTAAAATTAAGATTATTAAACAAAAGGGTTTAATTTTAAATGAAATTACTTACTTTGCAATGGTGCTGAGGATAGTAGTTCTGTATCATCGAATTCCAACTTAGGTTCAAAATCATGCAAATCTGACAAACTGGGCTGCGGTTCATCTGAATTTTCGACCACTGAGTTTATTGCCGGTCCTATAGCGAAAAAAACGTATTATTTCTATAAATAAATATTTATAATTAAATGACATAGTAATCTTACAATTAATTTTAGCCTTTAAGCGGCAAAGTTTTATTTTGGTGATTAATCAGTGAAGAAAAAGTCATTAATTTAATAGAAATCTCAAGTAGTTGTGTTTTTACTATTTTTTTTTTTATAAAATACAGAAATACCTATAAGAGTGATAGTATGTACACTAGAAAAACAGACATTTACAGTTCAATAAGATACCCTGCAAACCAAAGTTCCCGAAATCTTAACGAAATCTTTAGGAGTATCTTATTTCTGTAACGATTTTTTTACGAATCTTCAAAGAATATTATATGAAGTGGTGGCCACGAGCTCGTAAAGAAATTTCTGTACGAAAAATAAAGAAAATTCCGAAAAGCTTCTGCAAGAAATTCTTCACATAGCAGCATTATTTTCATTTCTTCGAAGTGTGTGTGAGATCTTTACGAATTCCTTAAAATTTCTCTACAATTCAGAATACTCTGAAAAAATGGTTTGCAGGGTACGTAAATTTAAGTAAGTATGTGTGTGCAGAAAGGCAGTAAAAAGTTAACATGCTACCAACATTCATAAGCATCGCTATTATGACTTCACACCTTTGCAACATGTACATAAGTATGTAGGGCGCGTTCAGAAATGCATCAAGCCAAAGCATCAGTCTCTTTTATTTCTAAACTATAATTGATAGAAATGTCAAATATGCGCAACCACGGTTATAAACCGAATAGCAACTTAGTTGCATAAATAAGACATTTCCATCAATTATAGTTTAGAAATAAAAGAGACTGATGCTTTGGCTTGATGCATTTCTAAACGCACACGTAGGTATTAATTAAACATACATCTATAGAAAGGATGCATTAGCTAATTAATCCATAAGCGGGTGCACAGTTAGTAAACGTAAAGGTGCGCTTTGAAAACAATAAACCATGATTATTGAGGTAGGCTTCTGATAAGAATTTTATCACAAATGATTTATCAGCTTATTACTCATCTAGATGTTTTTTAATACTTTACAACTTTCTAAAGGTCAACATAATTTAAGCAAAAACGCGAATAATGGGCATGCAAAATAACTACTGGTGTACATAATTATACACCTTTAAGGTAGCTGTAAATGAGTCTAATATAGAGCAAAGCATTAAATATACAATTATCATGCTCCACCATCAGCGTATACTTCTATGGAAACTAAAGTACTCACCAGGAAGACGAGAAGTGATACGCTCATTTCCTATCGTGCGATCCATTGCCTTAGGCTTGGTGATATCGATATTATGTGTATATGTCCGTCAAATATTTAGTAGCGCTCCAGTTGCTATTGTTTTTTTTATCTGCTTTCACTATTTTAGAACTGTAAATAAAAAGTTTGCTATTAATAAATTAGAATAAACAAGCATGGAACATATGTCAGTTGCAAAAATGCGTTACAAACAGCAGTTTGTATACAGATATTGGCAAGACCGAGTATGCAACAACATTCATATGAACATATGTATATAAATATATGTATATCTACATATATTCCTATATGTAGCAGCTTATTTTGTATTACTTGTATTTAGCGAGCGATTGCGTGAGGGATGTGAATTGAGTCAGAGGTACATATGTACATATCCAAAGCTTATATAGATAACCACTCTTTTAACTCTTATTAATTTACTTCTTTAAATCAATGACGTCATGCTAAGAAGCGGAGGGGAACATAGATTCCAACCCAGCGTTATTTCTACGTATGTACATCTCTAAACTCCACTTTGATTTAAATCAATTGACTTATGTATGTATTTACTATTTGGAAATAGTGTAGGCAAGAAGATAACCTTTTTTCCAGTTGATTAAACATTACTTGGCCTTTCCACTTGTGGTTGAAATGACCTTTACGCCATCAAAGTGACTGAGTACGCAGTTTCATGGCTATGGTTTTATGATTTTTATAAATGCAGTTTGCTTATCAACTTTTGTTGTATATCTGTATTTGAGTTCGTGTTTTTTCTGGAATTGGGCGTTTATATTTGTGTTGGTTTTTCGCCCCGAGCACCTAAAACGTTGATACTAACATAACACCATTGTTTGAACTTTGCATTTA
>NW_023458566.1:6187559-6188967 GCF_013731165.1 Rhagoletis pomonella | reverse complement strand
TAAAACGTTGATACTAACATAACACCATTGTTTGAACTTTGCATTTAACGGAATAAACTTAATTTTAGAAAGAAAATATTAATGTTTGTTTGCGAAAAACGTATTTAATTTTACCTTCAACTTCGCTTGTTTGCCTTTTCTGAGTTTGACGTTTCTTACTTTTTTGTTTTGCCATTTGACGTTTAACAAACAGTGTTGTTTTGTCTCCGACAATCATTACGCATAGGGAGAAATTTTGGGCAATAATGAACGTACTTTACTTAGGGTCTACACAATAGCAATACAGGCATACTGTTTCACTAATGCATGCATACTTTTCCGATTGTGAAGTAAATTGGACAGTGATTTGACGTATGCAGACAATCATTTCGACGTCTTGTGCAAGAAAAAAGAGAAATTCTTAAAAAAAGAACTATAATAACGAAAGAGACGCAGATGTGTATGAAACTTTGTCTCTTCTTTATTATTTTTTAGTTTTTAGCTTAAATAGCTCGCGCGAAATGTGTATTATAATACGACGTTCACGTCCGACATTTTGGTCAAAATGGATTGTCATAACTATTGTCAGGACGCCGGATCTGTCACTTTCATCGCAATCGAATTGTTCATCAAAGAGAAATTTTTGTACGTGGCCATTTCATCGCAGAAGATTGCGATAGCTCGCAAGCGATATCTCCCGCTATCTGTCTCCTGCGATGGCGATGAGTGGTCTCCGCAAGCGATTCATCGCCGGAGATCTATCGCAGTAGATGAACAATCGCTAATGGAGACAGCAAGTTATGGTACGATGCCTTATATGTAGCCAGAAAAATAGAAATAGATCCAGTATGGCTACAACCACAGTCGCGGTGTAGCTTTGTCGCTCCCTCTGAAGGCGTAGCCCGTCGTTTTCAATGTGTTTCATGCATGAGCTCCCAAAATAAAACGGAAGATGACCAGAACAAAGTGCAGGTGAACAGATTTAGCTATTTTTTACTTTAGTGAAAATGGTAAAACAATTATTTTTCTATTATTAAATTAAAATGCCATAGTTTTATCAAAATTTAATGAATATTTCTAATTCCAATAATTTAACCGTCTTATTGTAGCATCCGGTATACAGATAAAACAGCAAGCTCAAAGCTAGATCTGTCTTAATTTGGAAATATAATTGAACTTTGGCACATTGAATCGCTGACATAGGCGAATGAGTTCACTTTCACCAGTTACTTGGAAGCTTGGCGAACCTGAAAATACAGATTAGATTGTGCAATAAAAAATAATGGCTACCAAACGTCGACCATTGCGTACAAGCTTGCCCGGTCCAAGTTCTTCTAACATGAATTTCAGACCCGGTGGTCCAGACGTCAAAAGGGCAGAAGCAAAAGGCACCCGCCCCACAGCTGCCCCCAGCAGCGTTAGAGAAATA
>NW_023458566.1:6186331-6187459 GCF_013731165.1 Rhagoletis pomonella | reverse complement strand
CGGACTTTTTCTGACTATTTCTGGGAGATAAGGAACGCGCATAATAGCAATACAGGCATACTGTTTCACTAATGCATGCATACTTTTCCGATTGTGAAGTAAATTGGACAGTGATTTGACGTATGCAGACAATAATTTTGACGTCTTGTGCAAGAAAAAAAGAGTTATTCATAAATAAAGAACTATAATAACTAAAGGGACGCAGATGTGTATGTAACTTTGTCTCTTTATTATTTTTTAGTTTTTAGCTTAAATAGCTCGCGCGAAATGTGTATTATAATACGACGTTCACGTCCGACATTTTGGTCAAAATGAATTCTCATAACTATTGTCAGGACGCCGGATCTGTCACTTTCATCGCAATCGAAATGTTCATTAAAGAGAAATTTTTGTACGTGGCCATTTCATCGCAAAAGATTGCGATAGCTCGATAGCGATTCATCGCCGGAGATATATCGCAGCAGATGAACAATCGCTAATGGAGACAGCAAGTTATGGAACTGTACGATGCCTTATATGTAGCCAGAAAAATAGAAATAGATACAATATGGCTACAACCACAGTCGCGGTGTAGCTTTGTCGCTCTCTCTGAAGTCAATGCCCGTCGTTTTCAATGTGTTTCATGCATGAGCTCCCAAAATAAAACGGAAGATGACCAGAACAAAGTGCAGGTGAACAGATTTAGCTATTTTTTACTTTAGTGAAAATGGTAAAACAATTATTTTTCTATTATTAAATTAAAATGCCATAGTTTTATCAAAATTTAATAAATATTTCTAATTCCAATAATTTAACGGTCTTATTGTAGCATCCGGTATACAGATAAAACAGCAAACTCAAAGCTAGATCTGTCTTAATTTGGAAATATAATTGAACTTTGGCACATTGAATCGCTGACATAGGCGAATGAGTTCACTTTCACCAGTTACTTGGAAGCTTGGCGAACCTGAAATTACAGATTAGATTGTGCAATAAAAAATAATGGCTACCAAACGTCGACCATTGCGTACAAGCATGCCCGGTCCAAGTTCTTCTAACATGAATTTCAGACCCGGTGGTCCAGACGTCAAAAGGGCAGAATCAAAAGGCACCCGCCCCACAGCTGCCCCCAGCAGCGTTAGAGAAATA
>NW_023458566.1:6180627-6186231 GCF_013731165.1 Rhagoletis pomonella | reverse complement strand
CAAAAGGCACCCGCCCCACAGCTGCCCCCAGCAGCGTTAGAGAAATATTTATTATGATGGTTATGCACGTTTGCAAAAAAACTCTATTCTTTGATACAAATCTAAAGATAGCGTTGTATTTAGGAAGTTTGTTCCTGGTGTCGCTGATTGGTGATTTCATACCATTTCCGAAAACATATTTTGCTCGTTCGGATAATTTATTCAATTTATATTTTGTGAAAGTCGGTTGGGGTTGGACGCTATTGCTAACAGTGCCTTTTCTCGCTATGACATCGTACACTTTGTGCTGCGGTGATATGAAGAAGATGATGCAACATCATGTACCTCGAATCGCTATTGCAACTTTCTTTTGGTTTTTCTGGACTAAAATGTTCAATATCATTGAAACTTCATACGGCCGTTGCACAGTAAAAGGTAAGAGATTGCTTAATTCATCTTTTTTTATATTTCTAAGAGTATTTAAGACGGATTCATAGTTCTAGTACTGAACTTTTTTCCATGTGGTTGTTGTTGTGCAACTAGAGAGAAGTTCTGAACTAAAGCGATAAATCCGCCTTTAAAAGTTACCTACCTATATTTTTAGGATTCGGAACAAAATCTGCTTGCCTTAAGGCTGGATACTTATGGAACGGATTTGACATATCAGGACACGCATTTATTTTAATACACTCGAGTCTAGTCCTTATCGAAGAAGCTCGCCCCATCATAAAGTGGGAGTCCATCAAAGATTTCCTACGCAATGAAATGCACGATCGTAGCGTTTCAGAGCATTCAAGCACAAATCCATTGAGAAATCTAACTGAAGAGCAAATACGTAATCTTAATTTTCTTTATGATCGACTAACACCAATCATAAGGACCTTGTTTATTGGTATGGCTACACTGCAGTTATTATGGGACATAATGCTAGTTGGTACCATGCTTTATTATCATCACATGGTAGAAAAAGTAATAAGTGGTATAATTGCCATACTTACTTGGTACTTTACCTACCGCTTCTGGTATCGTACGAATCTGTTGCCAGATCCAGCTGGTAGTGGGTCATTCTTTTATCAACGAGACAACAAAGATTCCTTTGCTTATGCGCGACGTCCGACAATGATGACAGCAACAGGGCCTTCGACAAGCGCTGGTAGTCGTATGAATATGGCTGGAGGGATACCGCCTACATTTATGGGCATGCCAATATATACCAACCCACGTGCAGCAAATTTAGCTGGCAGCAGTAGTCAAATCGGCACAAACAAACAAGATCTGGACATGAATACATAGTGATGTCCCTAAGTTACTTAAAAGATACTTGTTTGTGTGTAAAATCATTGTTTTTATCGTTTTTGTTGTTTAGTGATAAGATAAAAATTGTAAATGGTCCAAATGGTACATATTGAGGCTTATTAAGGAGGTAACGGCGAATTGGAATTGTAGTCACTAAGTTCGAAATATGTATTTAATATTGATTCTTGAATCGAATGTTGTAAATCCTTTCTTATATGACAAGAAACTCTAGTAGATCACCTATTTTTCTACGCTTTAATCAGCTAATAACATAAATTCCTTTTACTACTTCCATTGTAACACTGGGGTTTTTATTAAAACTTGCTGAAAGTGGCAAGTAAATATACCCTTTAAATTTTTATATTTTATTTTGTCAAGCATATTTTTTCGAAAACAAATTGCTTATTTTAATTTACAAATGTATGTATGTCAGTATGTACATTGAAGTCATATTTAAGTTAAAGAAAATCTACATTAATTCATTTCATTGAGGCTTGATAATTAGTTAAAATGCACAGCGGACAATTACAATAGATATGTACATATCGTCGATGTTTTTGCAAAACCGCCCATCGACCAATTGTAAAACCGCCTATCTTACGGCACTCAAATTTTACAGGAGAGCGAAAAAATGGTTTTTCTTTGAAGGCATTGCCTTAAGAGGCGGTATTTTTTAATAATGATTTTGTGATTTTTAGGCATAAATCTCATTGTGGAGTTCAAGGTTATCAAATCTCATTTTTGCCACAACGGCGATTTAGGCGGTTTTGCAACTGGTCGATGGACGGTTTTGCAAAAACATGGACGATATGCTTTTGTAATAGTCGATTCCAGTTATGACTAATTGTATACTACCCCTGATGCAGAGTCTAGAGGAACTTCGGGTATTGTGGTATATGAATGTAATGTGATATAGTCGCTTATCTTCAATTCTAGCAATTCTACAGCGCTTGTTATTGCCTTAACATGTGACGATTTAAAAAAGGCAAAAACAGGGTTATAATATAGAAATGAAGTAAATCCAGTTGTTTTCCTTTAGGTCGCACAAAACATGTGATCCCGTATTTTTAAGTTCTTTTTTTACTGAAAGAAATCAACTTTATTTGTTAAAAAATTGATTTAGTAAAAAAACTGTTAATATTGCATTGAACACCCATTATATTCTAGATGCCAAAAATAGAAGAAATCCGAAAATGAACTTAAGACAACATGAAATAAGTGATTACAGCTGCGTTATCGTTATCCTCCTATTTTTGAAGTAGGTACTTCTTGGGATATTTTGAAATTTTTTGCAATAACTTTTTTATTTGTATATATGTATTGCATTCAAAAATATTTTGTAACTAAAGTTTCACTTTTCTTGAATGATAAATAATAAGTTACAATAAAGTTCGTACATTTGATACAACTCTCTAAAAACAAATACCTATACCGCAATACACGAAATTCCTCTATTACCGACGCCTGTTATAAATTTAAAGTTGTTGCATTTGCCATGTAGAAGAAGCAGCTGTTGCTATACGTATTATCGGATTCCATGGTGGTTGAATACTGATGGTCTTAAATTGCACATAGCCCTCAAATCTACCGGTAAAAATCTATACAATTATTTGTGCGCTAGAGCTGCAAACATGGCCATACCCAGAAATCCGGCACCGGCACCGATCTTATAATTCGAAGGTGTGTTCTGCCAAATATCTTTTAGTATTTTAAAATTGCTAGGCATTAGCTTTTGATAGGCTGTACGTTTTCTGAAACGCAGAAAATAACTTTCGACGTATGGCATTTTACCATACGACCAGTAGTAATTTTCGAAACCCAACTGATATAGCCTATGCAGTAATAAACCGAAACTCACATCAGCTAAGGAATATTCGTTTGAAATAAGCCATTCACGTCCAGGATTTTCCTTAAAATCATTGTCGATATAACGCAAAACATTTTCGACTGCGTCAAGGATTTTCTGAAATTCCACACGAGATTGGACCAGCCTTTTGCGTCTATCTTGCAAATCTAGTTTGCGCAATAGATTAATTTTATTAGTCTCTGCATCATCAATGGATCTTTTTAATATTTCGTAAACTTTCTCATTATTCTCTGGAAAAAAGAAGAGTTCACCATTTATAAAAAATAAAAAATTAAATAAGCAGATTAAATCTTACTCAAGCATGATT
Organism: Rhagoletis pomonella; assembly: GCF_013731165.1. Classification (NCBI taxonomy): domain Eukaryota; kingdom Metazoa; phylum Arthropoda; class Insecta; order Diptera; family Tephritidae; genus Rhagoletis; species Rhagoletis pomonella. The sequence continues at coordinate 6,182,782 of NW_023458566.1, read as the reverse complement.
TGCGTATTGGTCCAATAAATGGCGGTTTCGGTGCTAATTTTAGATCATCATGAATGAAAGAACCCAAACTAAGCGCACCTACAGGCAATCCACTAGTTATGGTCTCGAAAAACTCCATTTTTTTGTATTCGTCCTCATTGTTACCGCGCGGTTTTAGGGCACTATGCATAGCTGTGGGGAAGTAAAAAGTGCCGTTAAAACATTTGAGAAAATAAATATTCAAAACTTTGGTAAAACCAAGTTGAACTCTTATTAATATGCCCAAATTTGTACAAACTACTATTTGCTCCCACTATTTACATATCGTCACCCTTATGCCAGAAGCATGTGCAATGTGCAAATTTACCAATTTTGAGTTATTGGGTGGACTTGACCGAGAATACCATGCGTACACGGAAACCACTCATATTAAAATTTTCTCATAAAAAAAAAAACTTTCAAACTTGATTTCCCAACATTTTTAACCGACTTCAAAAAAAGGAGGCGGTTATCAATTCGTCGGAATATTTTTTTTTTATGTATGTTACCGCATAATTTTGGACCACGTTAACCGATTTTCACAATTCTTTTTTGAAAGGAAAGGTGGCACCTCCCAGGTAATTTGATTTAGAGCATTGGATTATGAAGAAATTAACGGTACCCTTAAATTTGTATATGACATAAGGGGGACGATATATCTTATTAAATTCATACATTTATATATGCGCATATATACTCACCTCCCCTAAACTTATTTTCCACATAACTAATGATGTGATTCGAATCTGGTATGATAAAAGCGCCATCTTGCAGAACAGGTACGTCTGCCTTGGGATTTAGATTAAGGAACCACGTTGAATATTGCTCGCCATTTGCCAAGTCGATGGCATATGGCACAAAGTCGATATTCTTTTCGTAAAGTACCAGAATAACCTTGAATTGCGGAGTTTTAATTTTTATTTCAATATTAAATAATTTAAGAAATTCATTTAAAAGCTATAAAAACTGATAATAAATATCATCCTCAATTAAATTTACATACATATGTACGTACAATAATATGATACAAAGTTTATCTAAAGACGCCAATAAATGCCAATTTTTTTTAGGGTATGCCTTTAAATTTTAATATGGTGGCGATTCTTACAATAAACCAATGAAAAATGTAAAAAAAAAAGAATTTTCAAGAAAATTGCAGAGGGGCCTCCTTTTGCATTGATGTTGACGATATATGATTTTATTTATTATTTCATGATGCAACTAGCTTAGCTGTAAATGCGCACCGTAAAGTACAAAACCGCGTATCAACAAAATGCAAAACCGCGTATGTGAGGTTGCATAAATTATTTTCTAGAGAGTAAAAACACCCATATTTCAAAATGGTTCTCTATTTTATAAAGCAATCGCATTACTGGCTGGTATATTTCAGAACGAATGGATAAGGATTGAGCCAAGAGCTTGTTTGAGCAAATCCAATTTTTGGCAGCAAATGTCAGTTACGCGGTTTTGCAGAATGACGATACGCGGTTTTGTACTTTAAACGACGATATGTCTGCATTCATATGCGTGTTATTATATGTATATGTATTTATGTATGCATAAACGCTTGTTTACAGAATGATTATATTCAACTTATTATCCATTGTTTGCTTTTCAGACATGAAGCTGTGAGTATTAAACATCTACGTACATACATACATACTCACAACTTTAGAAAAATTTCACACTTATGTACGTATAGTACAATTTCGAATTTAATATTCTAATTTGATTTATTTGTTTTTTTTGAGCACTTCTCATTATGGGTTGGTTTTTATATACATATTATTTTATAGTTAATTTGATAATTGTCAAGTACGGACAAGGGCTTGCGCTCAACTGCGAAAGCATGAATCAATCACATGATCTCATATTTTATACCTACTTTTTGGGAATGGAAATTATATGGATGAAAATAAAGTATTAGGCTGTCATCTGGAAATTGTGGCGCCTTAAATTCCTTCGGTATAGGAGTTGGAGGCGGTGTCACGGGTGGAGTTGATGCTGTCTTGGATGTTGCAGCTGAATCAACATTGTTTTCACTCATTCTAAATATACCGTTACGAAGAACTTTTCAAAAAATATGGTGAAAAGTACGAATATCTAATGTAAAACGCGTACACACTTTGGTAACTTG
>NW_023458566.1:6177028-6180527 GCF_013731165.1 Rhagoletis pomonella | reverse complement strand
AAAGTACGAATATCTAATGTAAAACGCGTACACACTTTGGTAACTTGTAAAATATAAACGTTATAACATCAAAAGTAAAAAGTTCTTTAAGTTTTATCACATGCTCAGCTTTTCAATTTTTCGGATACCCGATATCAATGTGCATATATGTACTTATTTATATATATATATATGTATGTGTGATATGCCTTTCAGGAGCGTATATTTGCAGATGAGTTAGACGGCAACGGCTAAAATGTACTGAGCGCGATCGAGTTTCGTAGTTAACTGTTGCGGCCGGTATCAAAATTGGCTAACTCCAAATTACACAGAGAAATAAAAAAATCAGTTAGTACTTCCATGTTATTGTAGTTGTGTAAATACATATACTATATGTATATATGTAAACACATAATAATGCAGATTTGTACACACATATTTATATGTATATGCACAGTTCTATGACGTAGTAGATTCCGTGCTAAAGGGTTGTGACTATAAGAAAAAAATCAAATTTCTCGCTGGTAAACAATTACTACACAAGGTTACGAGTTTAAATAACGCAGAGATTTTGAACGCAAAAAAGAGAGATTTGATATAAACAAACAGCTACTTTTTATTTCCTCGTCGTTTGTATTTAAAAATTCTCTTAAGCAATATGGATTACCTAAATTGATAGAAATTAGTATCACTTCATAACGGACAAAGTTGATTACAAATTTTAATTCTCTTCACGCTATTCTTCTACTTCAAGTCGAACAGGCGGCTTTATGCCTACAATTTCAGTAGGTATTCACACCTTATTGGATATTATGACTTTTATTTTTAGCAGTTTATTGTTGATGAATTATAACTACTTACCAAGGCTGCCCTGTAACCAACCTACAATCTCTGTGAACTTTCGCGTGGGTTACACTATTTTAACTAGCCTTATTCGTTACCTTTTATATGACAAATGTTAAGAGTGATTAACAAACACAAATAATTTATTGTCTAGTAAAGTGAAGTAATTTTTAGGAGTGGTTTTATTCCTATACTTAACTTTACAAACACTGTGAAATTTTTGTTCGTAGTATTTATCTATTAAAAAATAATAAAAATACCTTACAACTAACTAATACTGAATAGTACATATCGCACACCTAGGACGATTTTTTGCATAAATCAATTCATAGGACATACCTCCAAGTAATGCATTTTTTTTTTATTATTACATACTCTAACTAAAAAACTACTGTTGTACCCGTTTTTGTATTAATTGCGTTGAATTTGTACGATTCACAAGCAGTTATTATGTCCGGTATGATTTTTTAGTTAGCTCACTTTAGATGCAGGTGTGCAATATAAACTATAAGTTACATGCTAACGGTTGTTCTTTCTACTCTTCTGTTTACAAAACCGATTTTTCACTCTTTTAAATTCTTGCCGAAGACTTATTAAAAATTCGTCAAAAGTTCTGCCCTCTTCGTAGGTGGCTTCTATAAGGAAGAAAATAGTTCGTTAAACAATTTCACAAATGGATCCTTAGGTAATCGCCTACCGTATAGAGCATTTAGGAAATTTTTGAAAAATTTTAAAGGCTTTTTGCCTTTATCTCCGTTATAATTGAAGCCCATAACTACTTGCTTTCCAAAAATGGCATCAATACCCTTTATTTTTCCGCAAGTTATTCTTCTAAGAATACCAACCTGTAAGCGAATATTAAAAATTTTTAAATTGCTTATTTTTTTTATGGATTTTTAGTATTTTTGAAGGCATTTGGGCTTACAATTTCTGCCTTGCTTTCCACTTTTAGTCGCGCTTCTAGTTCTTCCAACTTATCATCCGTTTCTAATGGGAATTTGATGGAAGAGACAGAAGACATCCCTAAACTTTCTCGCAATAGAACATTATTCTCTGCAACAATTTTCACAATTTCCGTTTGGCGCCTTAGTAATTCATCCATTTTATTTTGGAAACTTTCTTCTATTGTACCCTCCTTTTTACTCTGTAGAATAAGTATTAAGTACTAATATATCAGGATTAACAAAACCCGTGATACTTACATTTTTCTCTTGGAATAGTGCGTGCCGAAGTGGTTGGAGTAAACCATTATTATCCCTGTACTCAACCTGACATTGCATCAAGGCGTTGGTATCACCTAATGGTAGCTGGTCTTTTTCTATCACTGAGTTAGAGTTATCAACAAAGCATGATGATTGTTTGGCGTCTTCGATGGAATCACAAAACTCTTCAGAAAGCAGTGGGTCATCACAGTTAAGTTCTGTTTTAATTCGAGGAACTTCGGTATCAAAAGTAATTTGACTGACTGGAACCAAGAACATTTGGCAAAATTGCTGCATCGACTCCACACACATGCTTTGAAATTGGTAAAAATCATTGACTTTATTGAAGCAACTGTTGCACAAGTATTTGGGATACTTATCCGTTTGCTCAATTTTTAAAGATGTACAGGAGGTTAGTTTCTTAGCGAGATTTGCAGTATCAAAAATTTGATAATGCGATTTAATAGTGGATGTGTTCGGAATGCTTGCATCAATTTTTTTTAAGCACGTTCTGCAAACAGTGTCAATGTTAAGATGATATTCAAATGAGAGTTCGTTTCCTTCTTGGAAGCTTGAATTACGCCCTGAATGTATGCTACTTTTTCCGGTTGAAATTGGGTCGTTCGTTTCACTCTGAACTTGGCTATCATTTCTTTTAAAAGTTGTATTCTTTGAGTCAGTGTCTTTGATGTTTATTTTCGATTCCTGCGAGGAAAATGTATCCCAGTCTAAAATTGAGAAAAGTTATGTGTGCTATTGCTACTTGACACTATTTTATTTACCATACTCAAACATGTTTCATATATCTAGTTGTTGTTGCTGTAGCAGCATACAAGCTCCAAAAGAGTTTTTGGGGAGTGTTGCTGGAGTGACAGTCCTTGGCCAAATATAAATCTGGGTCGTTACGGTTACGTATACCCGACTGTCGTGTCCGAGGTTTATTGACTTGCCTTTATGTGCATTTGTTCAATTTCCAGACCTCGAACTTATCTTTTTTTATTTAACTTTTTTTGTTAATAAGCGGTTTGTGCGTATGTTAAATGGCAAGGACTCACTCCTGATCCATATAATGCCAGGTTGTTCAAGTATTTTTATTTCGTTAACCTAGCACTAGTGAGCGTAGAGTCGATGAACTGATTCTACAGATCCCAGATCCCCACTGACTCACTAAGTAATAACTGACAAGAAATTTGCAAAAATACCAAACTACTTTAGAATCAAGATCACTATTTAATGTTGCTTCGTCAATAATTATCTATATTTATACAAATAACAAATAGCGATTCAACAACAAGGATGTTTACACACAAATGAACAGATCATATGTTTTATTAGTAATGGCGATTTTTCAGTAATCGGTAGTTACTACAAAATTTCGAGACACACTCGAGTTTATGAGTATTTAATTTATTTTCAAAGTAATCGTATTGTGGCGAATACTGCGGCAACACAAAGCGAACAACGAGAAATAGGCA
>NW_023458566.1:6173137-6176928 GCF_013731165.1 Rhagoletis pomonella | reverse complement strand
AAAGTACGAATATCTAATGTAAAACGCGTACACACTTTGGTAACTTGAAAAATATAAACGTTATAACATCAAAAGTAAAAAGTTCTTTAAGTTTTATCACATGCTCAGCTTTTCAATTTTTCGGATACCCGATATCAATGTGCATATATGTACTTATTTATATATATATATATATATATGTATGTGTGATATGCCTTTTAGGAGCGTATATTTGCAGATGAGTTAGACGGCAACGGCTAAAATGTACTGAGCGCGATCGAGTTTCGTAGTGAACTGTTGCGGCCGGTATCAAAATTGGCTTAACTCCAAATTACACAGAGAAATAAAAAATTCAGTTAGTACTTCCATGTTATTGTAGTTGTGTAAATACATATATATGTATATGTGTAAACACATAATAGTGCAGATTTGTACACACATATTTATATGTATATGCACAGTTCTATGACGTAGTAGATTCCGTGCTAAAGGGTTGTGACTATAAGCAAAAAATCAAATTTCTCGCTAGTAAACAATTACTAGACAAGGTTACGAGTTTAAATAACGCAGAGATTTTGAACACAAAAAAAGAGAGATTTGGTATAAACAAACAGCTACTTTTAATTTCCTCGTCGTTTGTATTTAAAAATATTAGATATTAAATTGGGCAATATGTATTACCTTATTTTATAGAAATTAGTATCACTTCATAACGGACACAGTTGATTACAAATTCTAATTTTCTTCGCCCTATTCTTCTACTTCAAGTCGAACAGGCGGCTTTATGCCTACAATTACAGTAGGTATTCACACTTTATTGGATATTATGACTTTTATTTTTAGCAGTTTATTGTTGTTGAATTATAACTACTTACCAAGGCTGCCCTGTAACCAACCTACAATCTCTGTGAACTTTCGCGTGGGTTACACTATTTTAACTAGCCTTATTCGTTACCTTTTATATGACAAATGTTAAGAGTGATTAACAAACACAAATAATTTATTGTCTAGTAAAGTGAAGTAATTTTTAGTTGTGATTTTATTCCTATACTTAACTTTACAAACATTGTGAAATTTTTGTTCGTAGTATCTGTTAAATAATAATAATACCTTACAACTAACTAATACTGAATAGTACATATCGCACACCTAGGACGATTTTTTGCATAAATCAATTCATAGGACATACCTCCAAGTAATGCATTTTTTTATTATTACATACTCTAACTAAAAAACTACCGTTGTACCCGTTTTTGTATTAATTGCGTTGAATTTGTACGATTCACAAGCAGTTATAATGTCCGGTATGATTTTTTAGTTAGCTCACTTTAGATGCAGGTGTGCAATATAAACTATAAGTTACATGCTAACGGTTGTTCTTTCTACTCTTCTGTTTACAAAAGCGATTTTTCACTCTTTTAAATTCTTGCCGAAGACTTATTAAAAATTCGTCAAAAGTTCTGCCCTCTTCGTAGGTGGCTTCTATAAGAAAGAAAATAATTCGTTAAACAATTTCACAAATGGATCCTTAGGTAATCGCCTACCGTATAGAGCATTTAGGAAATTTTTGAAAAATTTTAAAGGCTTTTTGCCTTTATCTCCGTTATAATTGAAGCCCATAACTACTTGCTTTCCAAAAATGGCATCAATACCCTTTATTTTTCCGCAAGTTATTCTTCTAAGAATACCAACCTGTAAGCGAATATTAAAAATTTTTAAATTGCTTATTTTTTTTTATGGATTTTTAATATTTTTGAAGGCTTTTGGGCTTACAATTTCTGCCTTGCTTTCCACTTTTAGTCGCGCTTCTAGTTCTTCCAACTTATCATCCGTTTCTAATGGGAATTTGATGGAAGAGACAGAAGACATCCCTAAACTTTCTCGCAATAGAACATTATTCTCTGCAACAATTTTCACAATTTCCGTTTGGCGCCTTAGTAGTTCATCCATTTTATTTTGGAAACTTTCTTCTATTGTACCCTCCTTTTTACTCTGTAGAATAAGTATTAAGTACTAATATATCAGGATTAACAAAACCCGCGATACTTACATTTTTCTCTTGGAATAGTGCGTGCCGAAGTGGTTGGAGTAAACTATTATTATCCCTGTATTCAACCTGACATTGCATCAAGGCGTTGGTATCACCTAATGGTAGCTGGTCTTTTTCTATCACTGAGTTAGAGTTATCAACAAAGCATGATGATTGTTTCGCGTCTTCGATGGAATCACAAAACTCTTCAGAATGCAGTGGGTCATCACAGTTAAGTTCTGTTTTAATTCGAGGAACTTCGGTATCAAAAGTAATTTGACTGACTGGAACCAAGAACATTTGGCAAAATTGCTGCATCGACTCCACACACATGCTTTGAAATTGGTAAAAATCATTGACTTTGTTGAAGCAACTGTTGCACAAGTATTTGGGATACTTATCCGTTTGCTCAATTTTTAAAGATGTACAGGAGGTTAGTTTCTTAGCGAGATTTGCAGTATCAAAAATTTGATAATACGATTTAATAGTGGATGTGTTCGGAATGCTTGCATCAATTTTTTTTAAGCACGTTCTGCAAACAGTGTCAATGTTAAGATGATATTCAAATGAGAGTTCGTTTCCTTCTTGGAAGCTTGAATTACACCCTGAATGTATGCTACTTTTTCCGGTTGAAATTGGGTCGTTCGTTTCACTCTGAACTTGGCTATCATTTCTTTTAAAAGTTGTACTCTTTGAGTCAATGTCTTTGGTGTTTATTTTCGCTTCCTGCGGGGAAAATGTATCCCAGTCTAAAATTGAGAAAAGTTATGTGTGTGCTATTGCTACTTGACACTATTTTATTTACCATACTCAAACATGTTTCATATATCTAGTTGTTGTTGTTGTAGCAGCATACAAGCTCCAAAAGAGTTTTTGGGGAGTGTTGCTGGACTGACAGTCCTTGGCCAAATATAAATCTGGGTCGTTCCGGTTACGTAGACCTGACTGTCGTGTCCGAGGTTTATTGACTTGCCTTTATGTGCATTTGTTCAATTTCCAGACCTCGAACTCATCTTTTTTATTTAACTTTTTTTTCTTAATCACTCCTGATCCATATAATGCCAGGTTGTTCAAGTATTTTTATTTCGTTAACCTAGCACTAGTGAGCGGAGAGTCGATGAACTGATTCTAAAGATCCCAGATCCCCAAGAAAAAATACGCAGGGTGACTCACTAAGTTATAACTAACAAGAAATTTGCAAAAATACCAAACTACTTTAGAATCAAGAATAATGCTTCGTCAATAATTAGCTATATTTATACAAATAACAAATAGCGATTCAACAACAAGGATGTTTACACACAAATGAACAGATCATATGTTTTATTAGTTATGGCGATTTTTCAGTAATCGGTAGTTACTATAAAATTTCGAGTCACACTCGATTTTATGAGTATTTAATTTATTTTCAAAGTAATCGTATACAGAGACTTATCGAACATATTTCATGAGCCTCGACACACTAGTATTTTCAGGCCGTTTGAAAACGGTTTTTCATGGGCGAGAGGCTGAGGTGAACTACTACTCTCTGCCCTTCTCGCCCGGTTTCAGACGGTCTAAAAAGACTAGTGTGTCGAGGTTCGATATCTCTGCCACAAATTTCACTTGATTTTTGCGTAGCTGAATACACTTTACCTGCTTGCAGAGGAAAACTGTATTTGCAGAACCGGTAAAGAGCGAAATACACAACACAAGCGGCTTGACAAACCAAGCGAAATTTCCCTTTGCTTCAAGCAATTTGTGCTGTCTATGGGGTGTTTGAAGGTTTGACAAACCGCTTGAG
>NW_023458566.1:6172151-6173127 GCF_013731165.1 Rhagoletis pomonella | reverse complement strand
TGCATGGTCTATGGCAAAATGGGAAAAGTATGTTTGACAAGCCGCTTATGTGGTGTATTTCGCTCTTAAGGCAGCAACCTACACCGAAATACACCACACAACCACACAAGCGGCTTGTCAAACATACTTCAAACCTGCTTTTGCCATTTTGCCATACACCACGCAAACTTGACATGTTTAAGCCACGAATTTTAGTTTTCTTCCGGTACACAATGTCAAAAAGTTTGGTTTTCTTAAATTTTTCTCCCTTACGCACTCACTCGGTATAAATTCTGTTGCAAATGATCATGAGTAAACATGGCGGCCGGAAAACCAAAAAATTTTGATTTGACAACAAAAAGTGGGTTTGATTTGACAAGCGGCTTGACAAACCAAGCGAAATATCCCATTACTTGAAGAAATTTGTGTTGTGTATAGGGGTATTTGAAGGTTTGACAAGCCGCTTGAAGGAAATTTGAAGAAAAATCAAAATTTTTTGATTTTATGGCCGCCATGTTGACGTTTTATTAAACCGCTTGCATTGTGTATGATAAAATTGCCTCATTCGCAATGGAATTTTCTCCGAATGAGGACGTAAGAGAGAAAAATGGAACAAAACCAAGCTCTTTTACATTGTGGACCAGAGTAAAACTAATATTATTGCTTAAACCAGTCATGTTTGCTTGGTGCATGGCGAAATATGAATAGCAAAGGCTGTTTTTCGCATAGTAGCGTCAAGCCGCTTGCGTTGTGTATTCCGCCCTTTAACACGTTTTATCGAGATGATAAACTCGATTTTTTCCACAAAACTACAACCCTAACCATACTGCATTCCGCGATGCCCTGAATAACAGCTGTTTTTATTTGGGTTTTGTATGTTTAATTATTTGTTCTTGTGTTATTTGTATATGAAATTCTTGTGATTAAATGTTTTGACTGTTTTCAAGGGGTAAAAAATGAATCCTATTCGAGGTAGTTTAGCCAGTATACCCGGAGC
>NW_023458566.1:6170411-6172051 GCF_013731165.1 Rhagoletis pomonella | reverse complement strand
GAGCATATTTGGGTAATTCGGACGAGGGTTCAAGGATAATCGTAACAGTATACAGAGACTTATCGAACATATTTCATGAGCCTCGACACACTGGCTGCGTTTCTTTATACATTCCGGATAATCCCATTTCACAGCCGGAATAAACAGAATGCGTTTGAAATATAAGTCAACATATCATCAGGAAAGTTCTAAAGAATAAATAAACAAACAAGCTTATTCCAAACGTTCAGAATGAATAAAGAAATGCAGCCACTAGTATTTTCAGGCCGTTTGAAAGCGGTTTTTCGCGGTCGAGAGGGGGCGAGAGGCTGAGGTAAACCACGATTGAGAGAATACAAAGGTTGCGTCGATCTCGGACCGCTATTCCTCTCTTAACGAATTTGACAGAATCGTTGTTTGCATGACGTCACACTGGTGCAACTTGTTTACATTTTCCTTGCAACATTTTTTCTTCTTCCATTCTTGCTCACGTTTTGGCATTTCTCTCTCGCAATTGCACCAGTGTGACGTCACACAAAAGTTATTCTCAAAAATCCTCTCTGATCGGCGCAATCTTGTATTCTATCATTCTTGGAGGTAAACTACTACTCTCTGCTCTTCTCGCCCGGTTTCAGACGGTCTAAAAAGACTAATGTGTCGAGGTCCGATATCTCTGCCACAAATTCCACTTGATTTTTGCGGAGCTGAATACACTTTACCTGCTTGCAGAGGATAACTGTAAAGTTTTTAATTCTCCATATTTTGAATTAATAAAGAGCGAAATACACCACACAAGCGGCTTGTCAAACATACTTCAAACCTGCTTTTGCCATTTTGCCATACACCACGCAAACTTCACATGTTTAAGCCATGAATTTTAGTTTTCTTCCGGTACACAATGTCAAAAAGTTTGGTTTTCTTAAATTTTTCTCCCTTACGCACTCACTCGGTATAAATTCTGTTGCAAATGATCATGAGTAAACATGGCGGCCGGAAAACTAAAGATTTTGATTTGACAACAAAAAGTGGGTTTGATATGACAAGCGGCTTGACAAACCAAGCGAAATATCCCATTACTTGAAGAAATATGTGTTGTGTATAAGGGTATTTGAAGGTTTGACAAGCCGCTTGAGGGAAATTTGAAGAAAAATCAAAATTTTTTGATTTTCTGGCCGCCATGTTGACGTTTGATTAAACCGCTTGTATTGTGTATGATAAAATTGCCTTATTCGCAATGGAAGTTTCTCCGAATGAGGACGTAAGAGAGAAAAATGGAAGAAAACCAAGCTTTTTTACATTGTGGACCGGAATAAAACTAATATTTTTGCTTAAACCAGTCATGTTTGCTTGGGGCATGGCGAAATATGAATAGCAAGGCTATTTTTCGCATAGTATCGTCAAGCCGCTTGCGTTGTGTATTCCGCCCTTTAATCACGTTTTATCGAAATGATAAACTCGATTTTTTCAACAAAACTACAACCCTAACCATACTGCATTCCGCGATGCCCTGAATAACAGCTGTTTTTATTTGGGTTTTGTATGTTTAATTATTTGTTCTTGTGTTATTTGTATATGAAATTCTTGTGATTAAATGTTTTGACTGTTTTCAAGGGTTAAAAAATGAATCCTATTCGAGGTAGTTTAGCCAGTATACCCGGAGC
>NW_023458566.1:6169831-6170311 GCF_013731165.1 Rhagoletis pomonella | reverse complement strand
TAAAAAATGAATCCTATTCGAGGTAGTTTAGCCAGTATACCCGGAGCATTGACTACGTTCATCAGCGAAAGTGCTTCCAGTTTGTTGCAGCAGAATAGTGTTAATAATAGTGCCACTGGTGCTCATGACGACGATGTTAGCTCTACTGCGTCGCAAAGTGATAGATCCTATCCAATACCAGCATCTTTAGTAAAAGAACAATGGCGTTTAATCTTTACTTCTGACGCCAACGCACAAGATTTGGAAGCAGCTATTGCCCATTGTCGGGATTTGGTCATGCTTTCCGATGAATGCAGTGAAGAAAGACGTTGGCTGGTCCGCCATTTAGTTGATTTGCGTTATTCACTGAAAGAGTTAGAGTCGGCACAAGCGGATCCTTTAGAATTGGCGCCTCATGTGAAAACAGTTGTGGGTCATCACTTTAATGTACAACGTGGTGGACACATTGGTACCCGTCAATATTGTGACCATTGCAGTGGT
>NW_023458566.1:6167399-6169821 GCF_013731165.1 Rhagoletis pomonella | reverse complement strand
TTTTTTCAACTTCCTGTTTGGTACTTGGCTTAATTATTAGAGGAACAACATTTCTTAGCTCTGGTAACTCTTCTTTTTTTGATTTGGCACTTTTTGCTGCGTTGGCATATGAAACTCTGGCATCCACATTTGTATTTTTCTTTATTTCTGCACACATTTTCTCATTTACTTTAGTTATTGCTTCAACCATTTTCTTGTTATCTTCTTTGTTGTTTTCAATCTCCTTACGTACCTGCTCGCTATTTTGCTTTATAAAATCAGCTATATCTTGGAGTTTATTTACTTCTTTAACACTTTTCTCACATGTTTCTTGAGCTTTTTTCATTGCCTTGATTCTTTCAGCAAATGCTGTTTCTACCGCCTTCAGTACTAGCTTAATTTCGTCTTCATTTTTTTTCAGAGAATTATCGAACTCGCTTCTATATTCAGCTAGCTTTTGGCCATTTTGCTTCACAACCATTTGCATGACTTTAAGTATGTCATCAATGTTATTTATGTACTGCAAACAATCATCGCACATAAACCTAAGCATTGGAACCTCACTCAATTTATCTATGCTGTATTGGTCCACGCCAGCGCATTTGTTTGTTAGATGGAAATATTTCCCACACACACCTTGACAACGGATTTTCGCCACTTCTGTCCGAATGGTGCCTCTGCACCTGTCACATCTTGCTTCCATCCTTCCTCTCCAATTATATCGATTACTTCCTTGTACCCGTGCTTATCTTCAATTAATACACTCGTTTTTAAGCAAGATACTTTCGGAAAAACAATTTATTTAATAAATTAACAAAATTTTCGCAAGAGCATACAAAATTTACGTCTTTTCCTTTCAGGGTTGCCAACATTTCATTGTACAAATAACTAAAATTCTCTATAACAGGTATATAATCATGAAGAGAAAAGCATTAGCATTAAGTGATTTACGCAAAATATCGGCCTAAATGTTTTTGAGTTGTGCCCCTTTTGAAAACTTATGCGATATGTATGTATTGCTCCCACTAAGCCCATCGCGAAAAAATAACCTTCAAATCAATGCTACTCAGCAAGGCCAAACAAATTCCTTTCCTTCCGCCATTGTAGACCCTCACACAAACAAGAAACAACTGTTGCAAGATGACAGCCAATTTACTGAATGTAAACAATTACCAGCTGTTGTTTGTTTACATTAATGCCGGCTACCCAAAAAAAAAGAGCAAATGCCAGTTGTAATAGAATTATCGATCACTCTGTACTAGATTTGCACCGATGACTCAGCTCAAAATGACATCACCATACTCAAACTTCGAACTACACAGTATCCAATTGGAACATGTTTATTGATTTTTATCCAATTGGATTTTGCAAATTTTTTACCCGACTGGAATCAATGATGGTTAAACATTCCACGTATTATGCCTCCATGGATAACCTCCTTAGTATAAATTTACAATAAAATTATTAAATATATATGTATATGAAACAAATGGTAAGGCGATACCATAGACCGTGGTCGCCATTTTGTAAAATTGGGGCGTTGGTATCCACTAGCCAATGAACTGTAGAAAGCGACTGCCGTTAGACTAATATATCTGCGCCTGCAATTACCTTTTAAGCAATTCCGCTGGATGTACAATGCTTGCACCTGTGGATCCGAAAGAAACTTCTTTATGCGTTCCTGGTTATCTTGGTCCTCCAGTGCAACATTTAATGCTGGAGGAACTACATCTTCTTCAGGCAGCAAGATGGTCACTGCTTTACGTATATAATTAGCAAATGCGCCATAATCGACAATAGTCACATTTGCCACCGCCTCCACAGAGGTATCGGCGTTCTCCAGCGAATCTCCCATGATATATTCGCTGGAATTCACACTAAATAAGTTATTTTTTTATTTTCAATAAATTTGCAATAGCTGATTTGATTACGTCCACAAATTGCAAGCGAAGAAAAATCACTAGTGAAAAAAGGTGTTGCCAACGTTTCATATGAATAAAAGGTCAAAAAGGGGGAAAAAGTGTAAATAAACATATTAAATTAAAACAATGAAATAATGAATTAAGTTATATGTTTAATACGGTGTTTAATCATCAGTTATAAAAATCGAGAGGAAATTATTTTTAAATACTGCCCGAATATGGCAAAGGCCGCTTGTGGTTTTGCCCAATTCGCCGTACAGAAAAGGCAAGCAGCACTGCTGTGAGTCATCCTACAGAGTTGCTTTTGTTACCCTCTTCAAAGGTACACGATACGACTAGCGGGTCTTGCACGATCCAACATGTGTGACAACTTGATGTGTTAGCTATCGTTGTTCGATCGTGTTAACGCTTGCACAACCGTTTGGCACACATTTTGGCTGGTTTACGAAATTTTTTGATTACTTACCACATGGGTTGCCACTGACGAAAAAAATACTAACCCCCCCTTGAAAAAAATCCAC
>NW_023458566.1:6162743-6167299 GCF_013731165.1 Rhagoletis pomonella | reverse complement strand
GGCAAAACCACAAGCGGCCTTTGCCATATTCGGGCAGTATTTAAAAACAATTTCCTCTCGATTTTTATAACTGATGATTGAACACCGTATTAAACATATAACTTAATTCATTATTTCATTGTTTTAATTTATTATGTTCATTTACACTTTTTCCCCCTTTTTGACCTTTTATTCATATGAGACGTTGGCAACACCTTTTTTCACTAGTGATTTTTCTTCGCTTGCAATTTGTGGACGTAATCAAACAGCTATCGCAAATTAATTGAAAATAAATAAAATAACTTATTTAGTGTGAATTCCAGCGAATATATCATGGGAGATTCGCTGGAGAACGCCGATACCTCTGTGGAGGCGGTGGCAAATGTGACTATTGTCGATTATGGCGCATTTGCTAATTATATACGTAAAGCAGTGACCATCTTGCTGCCTGAAGAAGATGTAGTTCCTCCGGCATTAAATGTTGCACTGGAGGACCAAGATAATCAAGAACGCATAAAAAAGTTTCTTTCGGATCCACAGGTGCAAGCATTGTACATCCAGCGGAATTGCTTAAAAGGTAATTGCAGGCGTTATATTAGTCTAACGGCAGTCGCTTTCTACAGTTCTTTGGCTAGTGGATACCAACGCCCCAATTTTACAAAATGGCGACCACGGTCTGTATGGTATCGCATTTGTTTCATATATATATTTAATAATTTTATTGTAAATTCATACAAAGGAGGTTAACCATGACTGAATGTTTAACCAGAGAACTTGATTCCAGTCAGGTAAAAAATTTGCAAAATCCAATTGGATAAAAATCAATAAATGAGTTCCAATTGGATACTATAGTTCGAAGTTTGAGTATGGTGATGTCATTTTGAGCTGAGTCATCGGTGCAAATCTAGTACAGAGTGATCGATAATTCTATTACAACTGGCATTTGCTTTTTTTTTTTGGGTAGCCGGCATTAATGTAAACAAACAACAGCTGGTAATTGTTTACATGGGGTAAATTGGCTGTCATCTTGCAACAGTTGTTTCTTGTTTGTGTGATGGTCTACAATGGGGGAAGGAAAGGAATTTGTTTGGCCTTGCTGAGTAGCATTGATTTGAAGGTTATTTTTTCGCGATGGGCTTAGTGGGAGTAAAACTATGTTCACATATCAATATTATCACAATGAAAGCTCGATTTTTAATCACCCCGTTTACACAGGCAAATCTCAGATTATTAGCCGTCAAATCTGTTGTGCTTGTTATTCTCACATCTCAAGGAAAAGTTATGTTTCATCTCTGTGCCACCGTGATCACGTTTTTCTGCTATAATGAGCAATATAAATATATTTTAACTTAACATTTTATTAAAAATACCTTTACAAACCTCTTTTCCTTGCTAGCGTACATTTTTGTTTACTTTTACATTTGGCATTTCTTCTCTTTTTTGCAAAAACAATCGATAAAACTAGGATGGACACCGAAAAGTTATCGGTTTAATCTGAGATTATTTTATAATTACAGATTAACAAGGGACGAATTTTATATGGTTAATCTCTTGTTATAATTACAGATTAGGGTGTTAAGCTCGAAAATGAGGATAATCTACTTATATGTGAACCTAGTATAATACATACATATCGCATAAGTTTTCAAAAGGGGCACAACTCAAAAAAATTTAGGCCGATATTTTGCGTAAATCACTTAATTCTAATGCTTTTCTCTTCATGATTATATACCTGTTATAGAGAATTTTAGTTATTTGTACAATGACGCCCAAACACGCCTCCTCCTCCTCCGCCCCCCACTTTCGGCCAGAAGTTTTTCATATCTTTTATATTTGAAAATAAAATTGCTTTTATATTATAGTATTATGCGACTAAATAAAGTTTATTTCATTTCAGAAGATGAGAATGAACAACCCGCCGAAGGGGAAGAGGAGAAAGAGTTTGTGAACTATCAAATTAGTAATGATGTACACTTTACCAACAGCCGTATGGCTTCGTTAGCGTGCATCAAGCGTGGTGCCGTAATTGAAGCAGACAAATCTATACATTCCCAGTTGCGCCTGATTAATTTCTCTGATGGTTCACCGTATGAGACGTTGCATGCATTCATTTCAAAGTCCTTGGCGCCTTACTTCAAGTCTTACGTTAAGGAATCGGGACGTGCTGATCGTGATGGTGATAAAATGGCGCCTTCTGTTGAAAAGAAGTTGGCCGAGTTGGAGATGGGCCTTTTGCATCTACAGCAAAACATAGACATACCAGAAATAACGTTGACGGCACATACTTCTGTAAATGCGGTCATACGTAAATGCGCTGATGAAAACCGCAAGGCTAAAGTGGCTGACTTTGGTGACAAAGTAGAGGATTCGTCATTTCTTAATCAACTACAAAATGGTGTAAATCGTTGGATTAAGGAAATCAAAAAGGTTACCAAGTTAGACCGTGATCCATCATCGGGCACAGCTCTACAGGTATAACAAATTATTGCCTTACAAATACAAACAAACCTAAACAAAACCTAGTGTAGGTTGTAGCTATGGTCGAGTACAACTAAAAATATATTCCGTATAGTTCCTGAACCATCCATTTTTATTGTATTTAAAAGCTCGTACTTGATGCACTTATCTATTAACAGCTCGACTATTTTTCATCCAATATTAAAAACCAAACAAAAATATTCAACACGGTGCTTAAGGTGGAAAAATGTGTGTATCAAATTTAGTCGAGATCGGTCAAATAGTTTTTGAGATACGCATATATGATATAAGTGAAAAACGAATTTTGTGTTAATGAACCATATATATCAAATTTGAGTAAATACTGACACACTGCTCAAAACATCTGAACTTCCGGCACATACACACAAACAGAAATTCAAGGCCGTATTTTTGCTTAAATTGCTTAACTTCGAAAATTTTTATGCAATTTCATTAAGTGAGGTATCAATTTATTCGAAAATAGATGTTGCATCAAGTACGAACATAACGGTTGTTTTTAAATAAAATAAAAATGGAGGGTTCAGGAACTATACGGAACCTACTTTTATGTTGTACTCGACCATAGCTACAACCTACACTAGGTTTTGTTTCAAGTGTATTTCATGACTTTTTTTTTGTAGCACCGTGTAATTATTGGGATTTTCTTTTTTTCTTTTTATTTACAAATAGGAAATATCATTTTGGTTGAACTTGGAGCGCGCTCTGTATCGCATCCAGGAAAAGCGCGAATCACCAGAAGTTGCCCTCACACTAGACATATTAAAACATGGCAAACGTTTCCATGCCACCGTGTCGTTTGATACTGATACCGGCCTAAAACAGGCCTTGGCTATGGTTGCCGATTATAATCCCCTAATGAAGGATTTTCCCATTAATGACTTGCTATCTGCTACCGAGCTGGAGAAAATTCGCCCAGCAGTGCAGCAGATTTTCTCACATTTGCGCAAAGTACGTAACACCAAGTACCCAATACAACGTTGTCTCAAACTCATCGAAGCTATTTCACGCGATTTGTCACAACAACTACTAAAAGTGCTGGGTACACGTCGGCTAATGCATATTCCATTCGATGAATTTGAACGTGTCATGAATCAGTGCTTTGAAATATTCAGTTGCTGGGACGACGAGTACGATAAATTACAAGGCTTATTGCGCGACATTGTAAAGAAGAAGCGAGACGAGCATTTGAAGATGGTCTGGCGCGTATCACCTGCGCATAAGAAGCTTCAGACACGCATGGAGCATATGCGCAAGTTCCGTCGCCAACATGAACAATTGCGTACTGTAATTTTGCGTGTGTTGCGCCCTACCAAGCAAGCACAAAATAATGATACCAATGCTGTCGAAACGAAGCAACCATATAGCCTGGAAGCGGCTGATGCTAATGCTATTGAAGAGGTGAACTTGGCATATGAAAATGTCAAAGAGGTAGATTGCTTGGATATAACCAAGGAAGGATCAGAAGCTTGGGAAGCAGCTGTGAAACGTTATGAAGAAAAAATTGGTAAGTAGATTGGGGAATATTTATTGATTTAAATTGTTTTAAAATTGTGGCTTTGTAGATCGCGTCGAAGCACGCATCACAGCACATTTGCGTGATCAACTCGGCACTGCTAAGAATGCAAACGA
This sequence comes from Rhagoletis pomonella, assembly GCF_013731165.1. Lineage (NCBI taxonomy): Eukaryota > Metazoa > Arthropoda > Insecta > Diptera > Tephritidae > Rhagoletis > Rhagoletis pomonella. The sequence continues at coordinate 6,163,192 of NW_023458566.1, read as the reverse complement.
AATGTTTCGTATTTTCTCGCGCTTCAATGCGCTGTTTGTGCGTCCGCACATACGTGGTGCAATACGAGAATATCAGACACAACTTATACAACGTGTAAAGGATGATATTGATGCATTGCACGAGAAGTTCAAGGTTTGTTTGAAAATCACCGCACGGGTAAACAATTTTGAACACATTTTAATTACATTTAGGTACAATATCCACAAAGCAAAAGCTATCGTCTTTCCACTGTGCGCGATTTACCACCAGTAGCTGGATCGATCATTTGGGCACGTCAGATCGATAACCAATTGACAATGTATTTGAAACGCGTAGAAGATGTGTTGGGCAAGGGCTGGGAAACGCATTTGGAGGGACAAAAACTAAAAGCAGATGGCGATAGCTTCCGCGCCAAGCTCTCAATTTCTGAAGTATTCCAGGAATGGGCACGCAAAGTGCAGGAACGTAA
>NW_023458566.1:6152658-6162643 GCF_013731165.1 Rhagoletis pomonella | reverse complement strand
AAATCTGGAAAATATCTACTAATAACGTTTTTTAGTTATTTTAAGAGAATAAAAACTACCCAATAAACATTCGGCTTGGTTAACAATTCGAAAACCAATATTTTTTTCGAGTCTCACCTTCGATAACGAATGTGAAATAGGTTAGTAATCGCTTCTAGAACTAGGCCATTCTCCAGCAAAACGGAACCTTCGTTATCTAATGTATTTTTCTTTCGTTATGAATTCGAAATCCAGCCCATTATCGAATTGGAATTTTAATGTGAGAGAGTGATTTTCTTATATTTCCCTCCGAGAATGAGCTGGATTTCATTTTCTCTCTTGTTACTATGGTTTCCATTTTTTTCGAACTCATCTCGAGTGTATTTCCAATATACTATGAACATTGGAAAACTAAGGTGGTTTATGGGTTGGTTCTCAGTTCGATGTTCATATTGGATATCGAAGGTCATTTTCGAACGTTCGCCAAAATGTTTATTGGGTATGTATTTGTTTAGTTATTTCAATAAAAATTAGAATTAATTATTAGGGAACTTTTTATTTAACTAATGATGAGATATTTGATATCATATTAATGCCATCGTCTCGGTTTTCTTCAACCAAAACGAAAGTGAGAGTCAACAACGAAACTTCATCTTTTAAAGAAACTTCAATTGGAGTTATTATTGACAATTGCAGTGACTCAAAAAGTCTGTGGATTTTTTTATTATTCACAATGTTTTTCAATTAAAATTTTGTTTGCCATTTTTTATATAAGAATATTGTTTGTGCTTTAACCAAACACATACAAGTCAAGGCTTCAAGCTATTTACAACATTTAGAAAAACTCAAAAATATTTTCGTCTGAATTTTGAACTTTTTACTCTGAATATTTAGAACAATTTTGGAATTTTAGTATAACCAACAATGTGCAGCTAAAAAATTCCCGTTGATTAAAAAAAAATATATTTGTCACCGGTCTTTTTTTTCATTTAACAATTGCCATTAAAAAAAACTAGAGGGATTTGTTAATTTTTTTTGCGAACAATCGAACATTCTATTCTATCATTCTTGGTACGATGCCCTAGATCAGGCATGCCCAACGCCGACAGAACTCTATAAGCAAGTGTCCAGCGCCGGCAGAACTCTATAAGCAAATGCCCTGCGCTGGGCACGGCTGTCCAAGACAGAACAGATTGTCAAGAATGAACTGAAGCTGATTTCTTTCAGTGTTCATCTCTCCTCTATTACAATTTCTATCAGCTGTTATAGCAGGTACAAATATTAGGTTTGTTCGTCGAGCAAAAAATTTGTACGAATTTGTACGAATTATCACGATTTTTGCCCAAATCGCGTTCGTGCAGACCAAAAAATTATCCAACACTCAAAAATTGTGAGAGCAAAGTGACAGTTCTCGTGGAGAGAAGTTGCAAATTCTTGCTGGAAAAAATTTTGCCAGCAAGAATTTGCAAACACGAAAAACATGTGGTTGTGGCGCATGGTTGCATTTTTGTCTACAATAATTTGAAAATTAGTTCGTTAAATTTAAAAATTTATAAACACGAGGGATTTTTTTTATGAAAAAAGGAAGTAAATAATTGTTGATATAATTAATTTAGTTAATTCCAATGATTTGAACTTAATTCGGCTGAAAAAAATGGTATTCGCAATCGGAATGCAATTGCAACCAGAGTCGATTTAAGAAACCCGACAGCTAGTAAGATGAAGAAATTGAAATGTATGTTAAAGAAAGTCAGAACAACAAGAAATATACATGTATATCCTGTTTTTGGCCATCCGAAAGAATTTTAAAAATTCTATAAAAGTTTTTTATGTTTGAAATGCAACCGTGGACGCCAGCTGGCATCGAAACTTGCAAATTCCTGCAAATTTGCGTTCGTGCAGAAATTTGCAAGTTTCCCAACATGCGAGAGAATTTGAGAGAATTTTTTCTTACTCTCTGATATTTTGAGTGTTGGATAATTCTTGCTGGATTTTCGACGAACAAACCTATTTTAATTTCGTGGGGGAAAAAAATATTTTATTGCAAATTCTTCCAATATTAATAAGAAACCGTATATTAATTATAAGGAAATGCAGCTACTTCTACGTTCTAGTGTGCTTCAGCAATTCAAGCGCATCTGTGACCGCCGTTTTATAACACAAAGCGCGACCGGTATCCAGGTATTATTTAACTTGCTATACACGGGCTAATAATAACCATTCTTACATTGATAGGTTTCGGAGCTTACAAATGATATAAAACATGAAATCGAGTCTCATTGGCGCGCACAAGTATCACAAGGACAATTCGATCCAGAACGCGGCGAAAAATTTTATGTGCTTTCAATGTTTCCATACCCATCAGGTGCCTTGCATATGGGTCACGTAAGAGTTTATTCCATTAGCGACACTGTGTCACGCTTTCATCGAATGTGTGGTAAAAATGTTTTCCAGCCCATTGGCTGGGATGCTTTTGGTTTACCAGCTGAAAATGCTGCCATACAGCGTGGTGTGGAGCCAGCCAAATGGACGGAGGCTAATATTGGTCAAATGAAGCAGCAATTGCAAGCGCTAAGTTGTTCTTTTGACTGGAAACATGAAATGTCCACTTGCACGCCGGAATATTATAAATGGACGCAAAAACTGTTCTTGATGCTTTATAACAAGGGATTAGCATATCAAAATGAGGTTAAGTACTCTAACTTCAGCAAGCGTTCGCATAAAAGTGTATGATTTACTTGCCGATTCTAATGTCTTAAAACATTTCCTGCAGGCTTTGGTTAATTGGGATCCAGTCGATAACACTGTACTAGCTGATGAACAGGTGGACGCAAATGGTTGTTCATGGCGTTCAGGCGCAAAGGTCCAGAAAAAATTGCTCAATCAGTGGTTCATACGCACTACTGCCTATGCTAAAGCACTATTAGAAGGATTGGACGATCCAATACTTCAAGATTGGCGTGATATTATTAATTTGCAGCGTCATTGGATTGGCGAATGTGACGGATATGCATTTCAACTGCTTACGTCAGCCTCAAACTCGCTACGTATTTGGACCAATAATCCGGAACATCTAAAAGATCCAAATTCATTTCTAGTCATCAAACCAAATCATTATCTGTCAAAGTTACCCAATGCATCGCGCTTAACAGTCGAAAATCCTTTCGCTGGCACAGTTATACCAGTAATTTTTAGTGATAAAGCTAATTATGCCGATCATTGTGATGTCTATCTGGCGGCGCCAAGCTTTCGTGAGCAAGATAAAGAACTGCAAGAAACATTCGGCTTGGCATTTTTTGCGCACACAAATACCCCCAGCACTTTGGATGTAAAACGTACGCGAGAAGAAGTCGTGGAAGCGGCAACACGTCTTCAGATCGGAGGCTATCGTGTTTCATCAAAGCTGCAAGATTGGTTGATATCTCGGCAGCGTTACTGGGGAACGCCCATACCTATTATACACTGCAAAAAGTGTGGAGCTGTGCCTGTACCTGAGGACCAGCTGCCTGTGGTGCTTCCAGAGAAAAAATGTTTAGAGGAACAACGTGATGAGACTTTGCGTTGCACTTGTCCCACATGTGGTAGCACAAATGCGCAACGGGAAACTGACACAATGGACACATTTGTGGATAGTTCGTGGTACTATTTGCGTTTTTTGGATCCAAGCTTCAGCAAAGATATGGTAAATAAGGAACTTGTCAAAAAATGTATGCCCGTTGATTTGTACATTGGAGGCAAAGAGCATGCTGTACTGCATTTATATTATGCGCGTTTTGTAAATCATTTTTTGCACACATGTGGACTATCACCGACACCAGAACCGTTTTCAAGGTTGCTTGTGCAGGGCATGGTTATGGGGCGATCATTTCGAATAAAGGGTTCCGGACGTTACGTGAAAGAAGAGGAGGTTGGTATTTGTGCATTCAGTTAAAAAAAAAAAATAAATAAATTTTATATATCTGTATGTACTATGTAATTTAAAAGGTTGAAATTGTGAATGCCAAGAAGAACCAAGCGCGATTGAAGGACACCAAAGAACCGGTTGTAATGACTTGGGAGAAAATGTCAAAATCTAAATTGAATGGCGTTGACCCAACGGATATGTTTAAAGAATATGGCACTGATACCACCCGTCTTATATCACTGGCTGATGTGGCGCCGACTTCACACAGAAATTGGTCAAGCGCGAGTATGTGTATGCGGCCTATAAAGTTGTGGCAACTCTATTAGTCTCTTTTACCACTTCTCCCTTAGCGTTCCCTGGAATACTTAACTGGCAAAAGCGTCTTTGGTTAACTGTAAACGACTTTCATGCATCACGTACTACACCTGATGATAGCGAGAGTGAAAAAATTGATATTGAAAGCGAATCATTCAAGGCAGAAGATGCTAAAATGTTCGATGCACGCAATTTCTATGTAAAGGGTGCCACATTTAACTACCGCCATACGCACCAACTAAGTGTAGCTATCTCTAAAATGCAGGGTCTAACGAACTCTCTACGGGTAAATGTCATCTATGTATATTTGTTGGATATATAATTTAAAATTTGTATACATTTCTTTCCATATGTTTAACTAGCGTGCTCCGAAACATATTATACGCTATAGTCCACAATATGAACGGGCATTAGCTAGTCAAATCATTATGCTCGCACCGATGGCGCCACATTTTGCTTCAGAGTTATGGTCAAAATTTGTAGCTGTGCCGAACCGATTGAGTGCAACGACGCCAGAACTGCAGTGGGAGCGCGATGTGCTGGAGCAAAGCTGGCCCGATATTGACTCAGACTACAAATTAGATTTAACAATTAAGGTGAGGAACTACTTTAAAGGTGTATTTTAATTTCAATAATCTCATTTTACATTGCAATAGGTTAATGGATTTGAAAATTGTGCAATAAAGGTAGCGCGAAATAACTTGGATAGGATTACACACAACGATGCAATGGACATTGCGTTCAATACCGCATCTGTAACTTCATATTTGACGGATAAGAAGATACGAACAACGAATTTCGTACTTTATCCGGGAATTGAGGCTATACTAAATATTTATGTGGACAAAATTAAGCATACGTCTGCGCAGCCGACTAATTCAGATGAGGAGGTGTTTAACAAATAATTTTAATCTTTAACTTGTTGTAAGTAAGCTTAGTATATAGATATGTATGTAGGTGTTTATAGTTTCATGCGTAAGTGGTTATAAGTTTAGCAAATCGAAATATTATTTATTAATTGGTTGCTCTAAACTGAATGATCTTCATATCTGGACTAATGTCGGCGGCAGAATGTATGCATTACTATACATTATACATACATACTTAAGTAAAGTGGATTTCCATATTTTGTGCATATTGCATAGGCAATACAAATTTTGGCGTTGTTTTAAATAAATGCGCATTTGTTACTGCATTGAATTGTGTTTCAACACTACGAAGACCGAAATTTTGAATTACCTAGAAAGACAAAGAGCGATTAAATGACGTATTACAGGTTATAATATTTCATTTATGTTTTATGGTTTCATTTTTGTGTTTTATTCATTGTAATGTATAAAAGTAATAAAAAGTCGTTTCGTTCAACTACCCACACATATGTATATTCAGCGATATGCTAATATTGCTGTCAAATGACCGCCGCGATCTTTCCAATTAGGTAATAATTTTTCATAAACATATCCAGCTGCATATCAGTATAAATATATCAGAATAGAGTAAAAAAGTCGGATTCTTAGAAGTCATGAAACTCTTTGGAATTATGTTCCATCAAAAATGTGGTTGTGCGGGTTGTGCGGCCATTTGACCGCTTTGGTCTATCTCGTGTTAAAAATAGGATTGGGTCAGTTCGTAATTGATGGATATTGGATGGACGGTTAAATGCAGAATTTAAACTTAGTTGCGTAAATAAGGCATTTCTATGAACTATAGTAAATGAATAAAATTGTTTAATTCTTTGCAGTAATATCGAACGAACTGCACCCTTGGCAATAAGGTACTTAATTTAAATGTATAAAGTAAATTTTTAAGATTATTGGTTGTACTTTAATTTTAATCATATTTCTGTTTTTGATTTAATTCCGTTTTGTTTTTAATTAATTTTAATTTTGGTTATTCTCAATAGTTCATGTATTTACATATTTTTTAATTCAATTTATTTTAGTGTGCATTTCAATTCATTTAATTTCACTTAATTCCATAGTTTTTAATTTTATACCTGCCTGTTTTATCCATTTCATTCTGGACCAATGATTGATGATGAAGTTTGATTGAGTAAAAAAATAACTGCTGATTAGTATACGTTTCATGTTCGTTTATTTAATTTTAAAAATTGGGCTACAAATATTTATTGTTCTACATTATATATGTAACTTTAGTATATGTACATCCGCATATGTCTATATGTACGCCGTCTATTTTTGGCTTCTCTAAAGTGTATGTATGTATTCACTAAATCTATTGCACTATTGCATATCGTGGGCAACGATTACCTTGGCAAATGAACAACAAATACATACGTTGTCATCCACGTAGTAGAGACATCATTAACATCTGTCGGCCGTGACTAGCTAAGTATATACATACATATGTATGTATGTATGTACTCGCGCGTAATTGCCGCCCTTGGCCAACAAGCCACTTAACAGCTTCTTCATTCGCCACTCTCCACAAGTTGTAAAAGCTAGGCGCTTGTTTTTTCCATTGTCACTTCATAATTTCGTCCATTAAATTGCGTAAATATTCGTCGAGATGCGAGTAATCGAGCAACGCATTTCGCACAATATCCAGCAGCATACTTGGCCACAGTGATTCCAGCATATGCATTTTCTCCACAGCATTCACCGTGTTTTCGATCATGGTGGCAAAGTGTAAGCGTCCGCGTTCGCGCACACTAAGCGCATTGATGTTGGCGCTGCTGACGCTGGCATCGCTTACGGCATATGGCATTTGTTGTTGGTGATGTCCGCTAGCGCTATTGTTATTGGCATTGTTGCCGCTTATGTTGCTGTTGTTATTATTGTTGGTAGTTGTAGGCTTTTTCCACTGCAACGCCTCTTTGCCGACCACCAGGCGCAATGATTTGTTTTCCGGCTTCATTAGCCAATCTTTAGGCGACATTTTGCTGGCCGTACATGTTTCATCTAGCCGCAAACGAGCCAACAGCGGCTGCAACATCGTCGCCGGCATCGCCCACAACACCAAATCGGCGAGACCTTCGTACAATGCATTCGACGCCTCGATGTCCGCCTCCGTGACCGCAACACCATTGATCAGCTTAAGCCCCCAGTGCGACAGACGATAAATGGCATATTCGCGCCACAAATCCTTTGTGGTAATTGCATTTCCCTCTGGATCAATGGTAAGCGTACTGATGCCTTGCAGTTCGGCTAATGCATTCAACTGACCAATAATCTCGATGTTTGTTTCGCGAAATACGAAATTCTCGGCGTTTGGAAAGCGTGACTTGACGCGCGCCAACACTGTAGCGGCTATATTGTTAAAATTGATGTAGCTAAAATTCAGCGTATGCACATCCTGCGCCTTCGCTGCATTCCATTGCTTGTCGATGTAGCGCAGCGCGCCCTGCCCATACACGTTCAGGTAGCGACCACAAATCTCAATGAGATAGTCACCGCCCTGCTCGCGTTCTCGTTCACGTTCCCGCTCACGTTCGCGCGCCTCACGTTCCGCCTTGTTTGCCGCCGTTGCGCGTTGGCCACCCAACATGGAGTGGTGGCTGTTATTTGTAGTGTTGCCTGTGCTAAGTGGCGGCGGCGCCACTATGCATGTGACTGTCGGCTGAGTTGGCACTTGACCGTTACATGGCGTTGTTGTTGTTGCTGTTGTCGTTGCCGACGTGGCATTTGTGGTGACTTTGTTGATGTTGTTGTTGTTGGTGTTTGCTGTGCGTCTATTGGCGTACGCTTCATTTCCGTTATTAGCTGCGGCTGGTAAGCAGTTATTTATGCCACCACTGCTGGCGCCCACGACTGTCTGTGACCTCATTAGGCGGCGACATGTTGTACGCGTTGTTGCGCTGCCTGGCGCCGCTTGCCCCGTTGCCGTGCCGTTTGCATTGGCTGGTTGTGACGGCTGCACAGATGCGCTCGTGTGCTCTTTAAATCCCAGACTTAGTAAGCTGCCGTGGCCAGTAATTTGTGCTGTGGATGCGCTTGCAATTGTGGCTGTTGTTGCTGCTTTCTGTTGTGGCATCGCCATTGTTTTGCTGGCACTAGCAGTGCGGCGCGGCATTAGCATTGAGGAGTTATTGTTCACCTGACTGACTGACTGAGACTCGGCGGCGGCCTTCGCTGTAGCACTTTCTTCTGCAGCTGTACTTGATGGCTGTTTGTCTGTCGGAAAATTTACATTGTCGGAGTTCGTTGTTTTGGCATCATTTGATGTATGCATTGCGGTAACTCTATTCGCCTTCAATTCTGACCCAGTGGTCACTTTGCTGCCGGTTATATTAGATATTTGTTCGTCTCCTTCAGCGCCGCTATTTAGTTTGTTGGCAGGGGTGGCCTCACCGTCGATTGTTTTTGTCTTCTGTGCCGCGGCTTTTTTGCTTTTGCCCTTTACAGCAGCATTTTCACACGCAACTTCTTTTTCTGCATCACGTCGCTGCTGTTGGCCAGCTACCTTCTGGCATTTGTGTATGCGCGTGACGCGTTGTTGCGGGTCGGTGGAGTCCTCGTTGTCCGAACTGAAGCAGCTGGACGAGGAGTGAACATTCGGCCCCAAACTGGACCCGGAAGAACCGGAACAACGTGCGCTGTTGTTGTTGCTGCCTGTTGTTGTATTGTCAACATTGTTGTTGCTCTTGCTTTCGTCGCACTTGGCCATGCTGCTCACATTATGTGGTTGCTGTCTGATGAGTGTTGTTGTTGTTGGCTTCTCTTTGCCAACCGCATTAGGCGCAATTGATGCCGACTGTCCTGATTTCGGTGTCCCTGTCTGTGTGTGCTGTAACTCACTGCGCGGTTTGTGTTGGTGCTTTTGTTGCTGCTGCTCTATAGGCGGCAATTTAATAAATTCTTGCAATCCTGATTCAAATCCAGCCACAAGCAACGCACCCTCTGCCGATGCATCGCCCACTGCCTCATTGGATTCATTTATACGCGCCAGTTCGCTGGACTTCGCAATACGTGGCGCTGTTGTGTAAGTGGGGAGAAGTTGTGGTTGCTGTTGTGGTGTCTGTTTATGCGTTGCACCGTATTGCTGTATCGTTTGCTGTGACCTTAGCAACTCCCAATTCGTGCGCGCATTCGAGATAACTTCCTCTCGCTTGATACTCTGGTAGGCGTCGGGCGAAAGATGGGCATAATGCGTATCTGAAATCTCTTTATTTCTTCGCCAAGACATTGCAGCGTTGCGTACCTGCTCGGTGATGGGCATCTGACTGAGCGATTGCAGGCGAGGTAAGTAGCTGACCAAGAATGAGACACAATCGCCCGCCAGCGAAACGGGATTATTCTCAATGGTTACCTCCAACAACTGTGTTGCCTTGGCAATCGAAGCCATGTCGTCGACGCGATGCAGCTCGTTGTGACACAGCCAAAGACGTTCCAATGCTGTGAGATATTGAAATCCATTGATGCGCTTGATTTTATTACGCTTCAAATTTAATTCGCGCAATTGCCCCAGTCCACAAAAATCATTGTGACCTATTTGACGTAGCAAATTGCCAGCCAGATTGAGCGACTTAAGCTCCTGCAGACAATTCAGCTTACCGGCGATGCTGGTGATTTTATTGCCATGCAGATCGAGCACGCGTAGCGTTTGCTTCACAGAGCTAAGACCGCTGATATCGGTGAGACGGTTTTTGCCCAGCAACAGCACGGAGAGCGCGGGAAGGCCGTCCAAGTTGCCTATGCGTTCGATTTGATTGTCGTAGAGATCGAGAAAAACGAGATGTTGGAAAATTGCGCCATAAGATGCAGCTAGCTGTCTATTCTTGACGGTCAGCTGCTGTAGGGGATCGTCTTCGTCCAACTCACTACCCAC
>NW_023458566.1:6151197-6152558 GCF_013731165.1 Rhagoletis pomonella | reverse complement strand
AACGACACATGTTATATGCATGATCACGAAAACGTCGATAACAATGTTTAACTGGGACGTCGTGATAGCCAGACATTGAACAATCGACCCTTAGTGTTTTGCAAAATAAGTATTATAAAGTTCTATAAAAAGCGCTTACATTTTGTTCCGACGTAGAGTCAAATAGTATGCACTTCTAATTACCTAGCCACAGGCGCCGCCATATAAAAAGTTACTTGATCGAAAAAAAAACAAAAAATGCCACATACAATTTTAAGTATATACATAGCCACATACAAGCATGCAACGCTAAACAAAAACACTTAAAAGTCTCTTTTTTGTTGCTTTTTTTTGTTTTTTGTTCATTTAGCTGAGCCCTTGTCGCTGATGTAATTAAAGTTCGGGCAAGTTCGGTTGTATTGGGCATTAGGGCAGCATTAACGTGCAAGCCGACATGTTGTACACCATGTCGTATGAGTATTTATTTGTGAGTGTGTGTGCATATGCGAATACCACCCAAGAGCCATCTAGCACGTGTGTGGCAAGTGTTGAATAAATATAGTGCGTTTGCTTGCTAGTCCAGCTGCTGCACTACTATTTACATACTAAGGTCACATAACTACATATAAGCAAATGAATGTAGTAGGGTGGTTGTGCGGTTGAGTGCGGTTGTTATTATTATTGTTGCTGCCATTTTGTTTAGCAAAAACATTTTATGGCTGAAATGACACCGGCGGCGGTGTTAATTTAAACTGTTTACTGATATGCATATGTCCCGTTGGTAATACACTTATACGCATGCACACAGCCCGACACACACCTATCAGCTAGCAAGTATCTATGTATAAACATAAGTAAAGTAAATTGAATGGTTTACAACAACATAAGTATGTATTGCATAACGAGCAGGTGTTACGAGAATATTGTAAACATTTGTAGTAGCTCTGTGGAAAATGCTTGTTTAATTGATTTTTAAGCTAAAAAGTTGTTCAAAAATGCCAGAAGAGGCAGTGCTGTTACCGAAGTGTACTGCGGTGTACAATGTAAACTGGGTATTAGAGTGTCTAGTAACCTCTTGAAAACTCTACCAACCCAGTGCCTGTATGCCGTTTGGTGCTTAACATTGCAACATAACGTAAACATAATGTGCAATAATTTTTGCTAACATCAGGGCAACACAACCAAAGCTTACACGTGTAAATATATATGTATGTATGTATGTAGGTGCATGCATGCAACAAGGCAGAGCCCACCGCACAAGCAGACGTGCAACCACCAACCAACCAATTAAACCAAAATCTAAATCACCAAAAATGTTGCTAGCCATATCATCGACAGCAGCAGCAGCAGTGCGTGAATTTGCATTGGCGTCGCCCGAAATG
>NW_023458566.1:6118380-6136197 GCF_013731165.1 Rhagoletis pomonella | reverse complement strand
ACTGTGATATTCGACATAAGCTACTTTTCCATATGAACACAGATATAATAAATTTCTAAAAATTGAAAACAATAAATAAAGAAAATAACATTAAAAAGGAAAATAATGATTAAAAAAAATAAAATAAGTTGAATTAAATTAAAAAATATTTTGCTTTTAAAATAATAAAATATTAAGAAATATAAAATAAACAAAAAATAGTAATAATTTAAAAAATTAACTAGTGCCACTAATTACATTAAATAAAAAAACTAAATATTTTTTAAAATCAATAAAATCTAATAATTAAAAGAAACTAAAAAAAAATTTATTAAGAAGAAAAAAATATGGGGTTTTTAAAAATTGTATGAAAGAAAAAAAAATCCTTTTAAAACATTATCTAGATGTTAATGTTTTAAAAGGATTTTTTTCAATTAAAAAAAGTTCAATTAAAAAAAAAATAAAAAATCTTTCAAGCTATCGTACCTACTTTCTTTCAATCAGTTTGCAAAAAACTTTCAACTATTTTAGCCAGAATTGCCCAGGTGGTATCAAAACCGGTACTTTAAGTACAAAAGTTTTTAATTACACCCATTACAGGTTGAAAGCCAAAAAGAAACGTTGAACTGTTCCATAGTGCACACATAAAATAACCGACTTCTAGCTTCCCCTTTATAAGTTAATTTTCCAAACTGGTTATGTCTACCGCCTTGTCGTATGAGTAACATTTTGCTTATATGTACGAAAATTTTCAAACTGTTTGAAATATGTCATAGTCGAAATAAAATCTTTCAGTGTTGAACAAAAGGCAGTGGTAAATGTATTAGATGCGTTGCATTGAGGGGGCACGTGAAGATATGACATGCGATGTGAGGTCTGTCTTCAAATAGAGGAGCCCATTAGAGTACGCCAGCAGGTGTCTTTGATGGCCTTCAAGGGCACAGTTGTACTCAAGATCGAGGGACCTGATCACGCTGCTGACGAATACGAACCTATACGGGTATGTTCATAATCAAAAGCATAAAAATATAACGAAATTTCCCAACTCACTGGCACTTAATGAAAATTTGAAGAAACTATTAATTTTTATGGGTAAATAAATCGTGTTACTTCTCGCCTATTCAATATAAGATCACATATGGAAATGTTTATCGTTGGTAACGCTTCTTTGAACACACATACAAATGTATGTATGTACATAGTTCACTACATCTTTATTTATTTATACCCAAAAGCTTAGCTTAGCTGCTAATTTCAATTCGATAAACTTGTTAAGGTTTTTCACAGCCTTTTACTAATTGAAGACCACATGTTGTCTTTTCAACGTATCAAGATGAGCTACATACAAATCATACATACAAACATGTAAGTAAGTAAATTTATTTACCGCTAATTAAACGAGTTTTTTGTATTGTTTTTGCGCTTAATTGTTTGAATATTTGTTAATAAGTGCACACATACATACATCTAAAAATTAGTGAAATTAGCAGAATTATTTTAATTTATTATACATTTGTAGCCTTCTATTTTGTGTTCTGCCTTTGTTTATTGCTTTTCCATAAAATTAATCAAAAATATATTTATGTATTAAAGGCAAAGATGTTAAGTACACATTTCAAATATAAGTATTTGCCATACAAAAAAGTATTTTGGATTTAAATACATGTTTACAAGAGTATTTTGTATTTGTATTTTTAATACTTTTTAAGCAGTATTTTGTTTTTTAAATACCTTTTCTATTCTTCATTATTCGTCATTTCATAAAAGTTTCCGGTACAACACTGTCATTTTTTTTTTTTTTACATTTGAAAATTTTCTCTTCGTCTTACCCAAAATGTAAGAAAGTCATGCGAAGCGTAATGCACAAATTGCAAATTTCCTCATTCTCTTCTCTTCACTTTTTCATTGCAACAAATAAATAAGTTTTGAGATTTTTGTTAGCTACAGTATCTGTATTTGTATTTCAAATACTTTTTTGTGGCGTATTTGTATTTTTTATTTAAATATTATTTTACAAGTATTTTTAACATTTCTGATTATGTAAATATTTCACGCGATTTTCAGTCAATACGAAAATTAATTTAGCCGTAAACTTTACTACAGCAGATTTTTATAAAGCCAGGAAACCGGTTTTGAACCGAACCGTCTTTTAGTTATATCAAAGAAAGTGCCTGCGAATTTTAAGACACTTCCAAATTGAACTATATTATACTAAAACAAGTAAGCACTCTGCGGCTATGCAGAAGGTTTCATACTAGGGTGTTCAATTATTCCGCTTTTTCTAAAACCGGTTTTTGAGTTTTTCAAAAAATTACAATTTGAAAAAACGCAGTTCCCGATTTTTAAATTAAGAAAAAACCGGACAAACCGGTTTTATTTTACATAGTTTTCAAACAGTGAAAATGAAAATTAACTTCTGAAACCAAATATAAATGTTTTTTACCACATTTTGTGCTACACAAACCAAACAGCCATATGCATATACATACTTATATTAACCGAAAAATATTAAATTCTGGATTGTGATACTACTCCACCGAACGGCTGGTATTTGTATTCTGAGTGCAATATTTTCTACCGAATAAGCATGCCAATAATTTACATAACCAATTAATCCTTCATAAAATCACACTTAAAATCCACATGTACATATATATATGTGTATATTTATAGTTTATTTGTCTCACTTAACATGAGCATTTATGTTATTGGATAAAAGAAGTGTTAATTTTTTATTTAAACTTCATATGGAGAGAAAATATTTATCATATTCGAAATCGGATCAGAATTTTTTGCACAGCAAAATATGTACATAACTACTACTTGTTTGGGGCAAATAATGCGTGAATTCATGGGAAATTATTTTTGTAAAGTAAAGCACAGTTATGCATATGCTGGTATACAGTGGCGTGCAAAAGCTTCAGTGCATTCTGTCTGGCAACCTTCGTGCCTGGAATTCTTTGTCGAAAAGTACATGATATATATATATATATATAAGATATAAGATTTTGGTGGACAGCACCCTTAGTAGGCACCAAGTTGCACAACGGAGTAGAAAATCCTTTATGTCAGCTCTCCACGAACTTGTAACGAAGATGGAAGTAGGGTCGGAAGGTCTTCAGTGACAGCCAAGCGGCTCCAAAGACCTTTAAGTATAGCACATCTTGCCTAGTGGATGAGGATGTTAAGTTCAATTTAACATGTCGCATTCGGATATTCAAAAAATCCTAGCCGCAGTAAGGACCCTTTTGTTTTAATTTTTGTTCCATTTTGTTTCTAAATGTCAATTCTCGTTCAGGCAAATTATTACTTCAAACCACTCTATACTCTGTATGCCACCCATTTCCGGAGTTGAGTTCGAATAATTTTTCTCAAGACTGTTTTTATGTACTTACATATGTGTATGCATATGTAATACATTTAAATATGCATACATATGTAAATCACAAAAAATAAAAAATAAAACCACAAGCAACAACGGAATAATATTGGGTCATATATTTATGAAAATTCACTGCGGATTTTTTGTCACTATGTGGTACTTATGTCCATAAATCTGACAACATTAATGCAATTGCGCCCAACTCACGTGCGTTTGAAAGGTGACATTTCAGGCTACATTTTTTGTGAAGCCAGTTCTGTAAATCATCATTCGTGCAAAAAGTTGTATTGGTTTGAAAATTAGTTTAATATCTGAAGAAATATGATATGTGATGCTTTTTTCGACAACACTGGCATTGTCTACTGTCGTGCTGAAATAAGTAAACGACGAAAATCGACGGAAACTATGCAGTGCTGCCAGGTTCTTCCGTTTTAATACACTAGTCGAGTAGAAATTTTAGGCAATGACATGAAATTTTCGATACGATTCGACTCTCGAAAAACGACTTGCATTCGACACGACTCTCGCAATGAGGCTGAAAAGCGAAAAGGCTACAAATACACGTCGAAAAATGTGTGAAGTGTACGGTGAGAATGCTGTGAGGGAATGCCGGACCAAGGAGTGGCTTGCGCGATTCAATTGCAGAATTTTTTATGTCAAAAAAGCACATCGCTCTGGTCGGCCAGTCACTGGAAAAGTCAATGAACTAAAGCAAATGGTTGATCAACACCGGCATGCAAGCTGGCAGAGATAACGGAGGCACAAAAAATCAATCACAGGCCTGTTTGGAATGTTTTGAAAAGTGCAGGCTACTCAAAGAAGCTCGATGTACAGGCGCCACACGAATAATTAACGCAAAGCATTTTTATTGAAACTTGGTTGAAAAGCAAGATCGAGGCGACACGATCAACACGGTCCTCTACTCTGCACAACTCCGCCGTTTATATGAGGCAATCAAGAATGAGCGACCAGAATTGGTCAACAAAAAAGGAGTTATGGAGTAGGCCACACACATCCTTAATGCCTGGGAGCATATTAACGGAACTTGGTTGGCAAGCATCCGCCGCATAGTGCCTAATCTGACTTTTATGTGTTTCGGTCTTTGTCAAACTCTCTTCATGGTAAAAAATTTAGCGACCGTAGAGCCGCTGAAAATCACAAAATTTATACACCGATGGAATTATGAAGCTACTCGAAAAGATAATAATGGCCTGTTTACTCGAATGAGTAAAATCAATTATTAATAAAGAAATTTTTTACAAAAATGTGCATAAAACTCCGCGAAGTCTTTTTATTCGACCCAATTTTTTAACAATGTTCTCATGGGTATCACAAGTACTGATGTGCATGCACTTCTATTTTGTACTGTATATTAATATATACATATATGCATGTAAGTGTATTTGTGCCAAGATGCGCAAGCATTTATTTAAGTACTTACTTACACCCATGTTGTTGGCAATATGTAATGTACATACATACATGTAAAATGCCATTAATACAAGTGATAGATTAAATTACTGCATATAAGTATTTGATGTACAAAAGAATGCGGGCAATGTGGCATGCCGCAAACAAAGTGCGATGATGACGTCATAAAATGTTGAAAAAAAAACTTTGTGTTTATATATGTATTTACTTATTACAAATAATTCAAATTAACTATCAAGTCGTTAAGAATATGCGCTTAACAGAATAGGGGTATTCACCAAATTAAGCAAGTGACCTGGTACTCGGGCAAAAGAGCTAATTAGCTCAAGCAAAATCTTTGAGAACTTCGTTATTTTGAGCTAAACAGCTCTTTTGCC
This sequence comes from Rhagoletis pomonella, assembly GCF_013731165.1. NCBI lineage: Eukaryota > Metazoa > Arthropoda > Insecta > Diptera > Tephritidae > Rhagoletis > Rhagoletis pomonella. Next base: position 6,131,028 of record NW_023458566.1, on the reverse strand, counting down.
CGAGTGTCAGGTCACTTGCTCAATTTGGTGAATACCCCTAATATTTTTCATTCCTATTTGACACCTCAAGTGTCTATCGGTTCTGTGCCAAGAACAAGAATCTGCGCCGATCGCTTCTCTGCTTTGAAAAATTACGTCAGTTCACATACCAAATGAAGGCCGGTTCATCTGCGCTTGTGCCTTCATTGTCTTCGCGAGTGTCATTGCTTTCGTTACCCACCTCTTTTTTCCCCAGAGTATCGTCATCCATGCGTGCAACTTTTCAAGCCACCAGAAGCGGTGTATTTCTATGCGGCATACATATGTATGTATGCATGTATGTATCGTGAGTTTCGTCATTCCATCTTCTTCACCCAACGAGCGGGGTCGTAGATGTATATAATAATTCTCTTGAAAGACGCTAAGCTTCCTTACCTTTTCCGACATTGTCCACGTTCCTGCGCCTTACCAAAGAAAGGGCATGAGCACCGCGACTGTGCCTGAGATTTTGGTACCGCTGCAATTCAGATTGGCAGCTCGTATTGCGTTTTTCAACATCCCAATTGAATCTGTATGCTGATGCTGTAACATTTAGGGCCCGCGGGAGTAGCATACCTAACGGAGGTACTCAATCTGTCAATTGCCACTCTCATCATTCCTGATGTGTGTAAATCAGCGAGAGTGCTCCCGCTGCTGAAACCGGTAAAACCCGCCAACAAAGGAGACTCTTATCGCCCGATAACGCTCCTTTCCCCGGTCGCGAATACCATAGAGACCCTGCTAATCCCGTACTTCACCTACCACCTGACCCCATCGAAGCATCAGCATGGCTTCCGTAAAGTGCACAGAACAAACAACAGCACTTAACGCCATAAACACCAAAATAACTCGTGGCCTAAATCGCAATAGCCCAAGTGAGAGAACGATCCTAGTAGCGTTGGACTTGCCAAAGGCGTTTGACACCGTCTGCCATTCCACGTTGCTAGAAGACATTGAAGCCTCCTCACTCCCACAGGGACTGAAGCGTCAGTGATCTTCAGAGATCAAACCGCCAAACCAAGAAGAATAAAACAAGGGGTTCCACATGGGGGTGTCCTCTCCCCCCTTACTGTTCAATTACAACTACATCTCGAAGCTCTCCCAGTCACCTGAGGGAGTTTCTCTGATCTCTTACGCTAACCACTGCTTGATATTAGCGTCTGAGAATGGAATTGATAACCTCTGCTCAAAAGTAAACGGCTATCTCTCCAGCCTTTCTCGCTTCTTCACTGCAAGAAGCACTAATACTCTCCCCCAACGAAATCAATGGTGACCCTCTCCACCTCCTGGACGAAAGAGGTCAGGCTAGAATTAGGCATTCACGTCGATGGCACATGAAATACCGGCAGCAAACAACCCGAAAATTTTAGAGGTCACCTTTGATAGCCTGCTCTCCTTCCCCACGCACACAACCGCAGTTGTCAACAAAGTACAGAGCCGCAACAAGGTCCTCAAGTCGCTCTCCAGCACCAGTTGGGTCTAGTCCCCGGACGCAGTGGACGAAACTACAGACTTGTCAGAACGCCACACCACCTGTAGAAGAGGTGGAGCTTCAACTGCCAAGAGACGTACCCATTATAAAAGCTTTATCTTGCTTGCCCTTTGTTCTAGCTAGTAAATCGCTACACATAAAGCGTGTTTGTCCCACACATTTTGTTTGTGCAAACTCGAAAGCGAATTGATAACCTCCTCATATTCGCGTTCGCTGGAACTATTGAGCAAAAACGCTCTTTACTGAGCATTGTTGGCTACGAACAGCAGCGCTGTGAGTTACTGTGTCATTCTTAACGAAATAAAAATACAAAGCGAAAAAAATTAAATAAATAAACAAAGCGAAAGAACAAACAACGATAATACAAAAAAAATTCGATGTCGAGCAACACATACCAGCCTAAGCATTCAGCTTTCAGCTTTGCTACAATAATGCTCATCAGTCGCTCACTATACTTGGCTCCCGGTGGATTGCTAGACCGCTGACGGTGACGCTCGATGACGAAGCCTAACGTATTTTGAAAACATCTCCGCGTAATTTTTATTTCAAACGCGTCCACCAGCCAGAGAGCTTTTCTCCATAACGACCTTTCGATTTGTGGGTGATTGGATTCTTCTTTTTGTGTGTGTGTGTGTGTGTGTGTGTATTGTGCACAAAAAGCCCCATAAATACGAGAAATGTCGCTTAGGAGAGGTTAAAGCAAATGCGCACCACTTGCCGGCACCTGCCTACCTAACAAGAACAGAACAGTGCAGTGAAAAACAGCTGAGATGGTCACACAGACATTGCGGCGTGGGCACATTTTTTAAAGGCATTCGTGGTAGCTCTGTGTATGTGTGTATGTAGGTGCGTGAGGGCGCGGGTGTTGGCTTGTCATGCAATCATGTTGACACTAATGACCGCAACGGGTGTACCTGTTGGAGAAATGTGTTTCTAGTCTAGTAGTTGACATCTAAAGAGTGAGATTTTGCTGAATAAAAGTACAGCGTGGTTCCTGTCAACATACATATGTACATACTATTTACGTGTTTCTGCGTCGGAGATTTGCAAGTAGCATGCAACGCGGGTCATTAATGCTTATCACACAGGCTTGAAAAAAGTTTAGAAACTGACACATGAGTGTGCGTGACAAGAAATGACATATAAAGATGAGAAAAACCATAAAATATAGATACATACAAGCACTTACATGCAGATGTAGTATGCCATAGTGCAATATTTTAAAAAGAAAATTTATAATCGCAAAAAAATTTATGCAAAATAGTTGTTCCACAGTGTTTCCAAACGCCGACATCTAGCAAGCGTTTCAATATAAACAAATTAGTTGGTGTTAAATGTGTCCGTCGGTGTGGAAATAACAACAAACTAGCGCAACATATTGACAAATGCATATATGTATGTATGTATGTATAACATGCATACCTATTTACATGCTTACAAATGTGTGGAAGCTTTCATACGCTCGCTTAGTCAATTATTAAGTCAACTAGACAATACGTCAAAATATAAGCTAAAAATATGACAACGGAAACATCAATTAATGCCATGCAGCGGCATCTGCTGACCATCGAAAAGTTACGCACCCGAGTACGTCAAATGTTGCAATGTGTAATCAATTTGCATATTGAATTTTTGGTAAATGGAAAAATATAAATTACAATATTTTACATAAATATAATATTCGTATTACATAGTATTTAGGTAATACACAAGGTGTGTCATGGGAGTTATGTTTGCATAATAATGGTTGAAAATATTTGTTGATTGTTGAAAATCATAGAAAAAATTTTTATGTATACATATATACATTAGGTTAGTCAAAAAAACAAAAGTAAAGTTGGAATTTTAATTCTCTCACCCCCTTGGATCGTGCTATATCGAAAACATATACATACCTTAATTTTTTTATTTTTAAATCAAAAAATATTTTTGGAGGCCGCTCAAAATTTTCCATGTACTTTATAAGACGGCTGTCTTTTTTACACTTTCTTACATGCTTGACTTACAGAATAGCTTGCTATCTTGGTTCAAGCGCAGATACTATGCACATCATTGTGAGTATATCAATGTGTGCATATTATGGTGGTCCTTAAAATATCAACATCTAGGGGCACCGCTTTATTTGGTTCGACGTACAAAATAAAAACATCCACGAAATTTCAAAATTTTGGAGGTCACTACCAGGGTGTTAAATTTTTTATTTTTTTAAGTCACAAAAATTCGGCAAAATTTTGCCTTTGACCTGCTATATAACTTGGCTTATGAATTTATATTAACAAGTTTCAATAGTTAGTATGTCGAATTTATCAGATTTCAAGACCAAATTTTGACGAAAAAATATATATTTTTTTTAACCCTCTCAGCGAACACTAAAATTTTTTTTCGCGGACGTCTTTATTTTGCCCGTAGAACAAAGAACAAAAGAGGTGCTCCGTATATAACGTAGATGTTGATATTTTTAAGCTTCACTCTAGTGCATATCGATATCAAACTTGCTACCGCTTGGTCTCGTAATCCTCTTCTCTACAATGCGCGTGGTACAGATTATCTTTTCGTTAATAGAAATTTTCATTGCTGGGAACAATCGCCACCTCGCTGTTACATTTCATTTGTCCCAGGGTCAGTCCATTTTGTACCTTTAATTTGAGATGCCCAAGCTGCCTTCCAAACCTAATTGCTAAATCGAAATTCGCATTCAATTTTTTTCGCATTAATGAAAAAATACTTAAAACTGCTACTACTTAAAATTCCTTATCGCACTCTCTTGCATTTTTCGCAATTTTTTTAAGCGGTCTAACAAAATATCTTCATGATAAGAAAATAATAATACCAGAATCACATGGCCTTGTCATTTTTTAGCGATAAATGCTATAATCGGCGATATAAGAGAAAAAAGCCCAAACAAGAGAAGGTTTTAGAAACCCACCCACTCCACTGAAATTTTCCCATCGAGTATTCACTGAAATGTTTGCATTATTTGTATTCTTGCCTTCTTCTATTTAACAATTAGAGCATTTACCCAATGTCAATATTCTTGAGGCGCTCGAGTGGTTGAATATAACGGGTGATTTTTTAAGAGCTTGATAACTTTTTTTTTAAAAAAAACGCATAAAATTTGCAAAATCTCATCGGTTCTTTATTTGAAACGTTAGATTGGTCCATGACATTTACTTTTTGAAGATAATTTCATTTAAATGTTGACCGCGGCTGCGTCTTAGGTGGTCCATTCGGAAAGTCCAATTTTGGGCAACTTTTTCGAGCATTTCGGCCGGAATAGCCCGAATTTCTTCGGAAATGTTGTCTTCCAAAGCTGGAATAGTTGCTGGCTTATTTCTGTAGACTTTAGACTTGACGTAGCCCCACAAAAAATAGTCTAAAGGCGTCAAATCGCATGATCTTGGTGGCCAACTTACCGGTCCATTTCTTGAGATGAATTGTTCTCCGAAGTTTTCCCTCAAAATGGCCATAGAATCGCGAGCTGTGTGGCATGTAGCGCCATCTTGTTGAAACCACATGTCAACCAAGTTCAGTTCTTCCATTTTTGGCAACAAAAAGTTTGTTAGCATCGAACGATAGCGATCGCCATTCACCGTAACGTTGCGTCCAACAGCATCTTTGAAAAAATACGGTCCAATGATTCCACCAGCGTACAAACCACACCAAACAGTGCATTTTTCGGGATGCATGGGCAGTTCTTGAACGGCTTCTGGTTGCTCTTCACTCCAAATGCGGCAATTTTGCTTATTTACGAAGCCATTCAACCAGAAATGAGCCTCATCGCTGAACAAAATTTGTCGATAAAAACACTTTTCACACATTTCGAACCGAACACTGATTTTGGTAATAAAATTCAATGATTTGCAAGCGTTGCTCGTTAGTAAGTCTATTCATGATGAAATGTCAAAGCATACTGAGCATCTTTCTCTTTGACACCATGTCTGAAATCCCACGTGATCTGTCAAATACTAATGCATGAAAATCCTAACCTCAAAAAAATCACCCGTTATGTATGTAAATATTTACACACACACCGTCTTCAAAAGAGACACAACTCAAAATTACACGTTAGTCAGGAAATGTGAAAAACTATTTCCTAGCAACTTCCTAATTATATGGGCAAGGTAAACTTTACCTTAGGTTTTTCCAACAAAAAAATAACAAAAATTTTCTCCAGCTTTTGCTGAAAGGTAAATAAAATCTCTGCGCATGAATCAATTATTAAAGGTTTTGTAAGTAGCTTTTTTCTAAAATTTGGCACTCCCACCCACAGGGATGGTTTATGGAAGCAGGGGAAAAAGGGGAAGAATTCAATCACACTTCCTAAAATGGGAGCTAAATTCCATAAAAAGGTGTGGATAATAGTGAATGGTGGTATTTTAAAACAAAAACGAATTTGATTTAATTATTTAATTTAAACAAGCTTATTTACATCGAATATAACCCCCGATTGTTATTGAAAATAAATATTTCTATGTATATGTGACCTGGTCTACGAAAACGGAGCTTACGTGCGAAAACTAGTTTTCTGTGAAAAAGCTGTTAAAAGTAATCAACTCGTTTCGTTTACTCGTTTTTACTCTTCTTTCTCTACATTTTTAGTACACTTCTAAGCAAGTTAGGATTTTCTGCTTTTCACCACGTGAGAAAGCATCTCATCTTCCATCCGAATCAACCAAAAAGTGAAAATTAATTTTTTGACACCTAAGCCCCCTTTCCGTAGACCAGGTCACATATACCAAACTTGCGTACGTCAGATGGCGCATAACTCGAGAATGGATGGTCCACTTTCAGCTTTTTTTTCGTTGTATTTGTTTGCCAGATGATGGATATGAAGAAGCTATTTGTTTGTGGAAAATATGCAGTATTTATTAAACAAAAAAAAAACTGCAAATAAAAAAATTTGGAGCTTACGTTTCCTTCGCGGATATGGCTCGATTGTTTCGAATATGGTAATTCGAATTCTTTGATGTCGCACTTTTAATATTCTGGGGAGACTATACAACTGTCAGAATATTAACCATTCGCCGGGTTGCCCGAAAAAAAATTTGAATGATTAAAAATATTCGCCATAAAAAGGCGTTTGCATTGTTCAACTTTGCATTCTACTTTCAACTAATCGCTTTCAACAAAGTTGGTCGCCAGCCAACATTCGCCTCGTGCGTAAACTTTTTAAGTGTGCAATTACACACATCGCGCCATTGACTAAACCGAGCTGTCGTGTGACGATTGGGCCTATGGATGCGGTTTGGCAATATTATATTGCGTCAAAGCCTCATTCGGAGACACCAGGAGTGTGTTGTGGAGGACAATACCTAAATACCTTCGTTGGATCATTTACCAAAACCATTGCATGCTTTACTTTACAGCGACTTGGCAGAATCAAGAGGTCTCCACGAATATCGACAAATATATTTCGGCATTTAAGAGAATTTCGTCTCTTTAGCCTACATTGAATTTCTGTAGTCCAACGATGCTCACCCATTTTGTCTTGTTGGCGCCAGCGAATGAAGAACAAACATTTCTTCAAATTTAAAAAGTAAAAATTTCACTACTAACAATTTAAAAATGTTCTTAAAACTTGCAAAGATATTTGGAAAAGAAATATCACTGTTTTTGTTTTTAGGAGTAGGGTGGGAGTGTCATTGATAAAATTAGAGCGAGAGAAAGTTTTTCTTACAAAACCTTTCATTATTGAATCATGATCTCTGCGTACATTTTTAGTGTCAAAAATTTCAAATTTTTATTTGTGTCACTTTTGAAGATCGTGTGCGATATGTATGTATGTGCGCATATCTTGTAAACGTAAAGAAAATAAAATTAGTATGAATACAATTTTACACAATTCAAAGGCAAACAAACAATCAGCACCAACACAACATATCATTACCGACACCTTCAACTGCTTCTTCAAACACTTTCGTTGTACTATTTGCCATTATTTAACCTCAATCCCTACCTAAGTACAAACATATGTACATATGTACTTGAATTGCATACACAAGTAAAGGGGGGTCCATATAGTGTTTGAGTGTTTTTTTTTATCAAATGTTATTTTGCCACTGGCAATCATAACGTATCTCCGCGGAACAAAATTAGTCCCTTTACGCATACACGACGTTGGTAAATAAGAGCAGCAGGGCTGAGTTCAGAAACGCATTAACCCAAAGCATCAGTCTCTTTTAATTCTAAACTGAACTTGATGGAAATGTCAAATATGCGCAACCACGATGAAATGCCGAATTGGAACTTTGTTACGTGAATAACAATTATAGTTTAGAAGTAAAAGAACCAGCTCGAAACTAATTAAAATCTTGCTCGATTTTTTTTTTCTTTTTGACGAAGCGCATTTTTATCTCGGCGTAAAACTGCCGCATCTGGGAATCGGACAACTCTAACTTGATCGTCGAGAAGCCAATGCATCCTCAAAGAGTGAAAGTTTAGTACGGTTTCTGGAGCGATGGCATCATTGGCCCATTAGATATTAATTGAAAATACTGCTGGAAACGACATTTTAGTCAACGGTGAGCGCTAAAAGAGGCTAAATATTTTGTGGTCAGAAATTGCAGACATGGGCTTGGACGATTTTTGGATTCACAATCGATCTTCTGCACGCCAAGTTCGGTAATCGTGTTAAATATCAGCCGTCTCGCCGATGTCAACTGGCCACCTCGGAGCTGCGATCTGACGCGGTTAGGCTTTTTTTGTGGACTGCCGTTAAGGACCGATGTTATGCGTCCATTAACGATTCAGGCCCTTAAGGCGAACATCGAGCAGGCCATTCGTGAGATTGCGCAAGAAACTGTCACCAAGGTCTTGGAAAACTGGGTTAACAGCATGCGCTACTGCGAAGCTAGCTGAGGCAGCTACAGGAATTAAATCGTGTTCCATACAAAATGGGAATGTTTACTCTTTCGAATAATTTATCGTAAATTTTTTAATTTTTAAAAAGAAACCACTATATGGACCACCCGTTACATACATTTAATACATATTTATGTTGGAAAAGGGTGTAAGACAATGGGTAAACTAAATTGTTGACAATATTGATGACGGTAGCAATAACACTATACATAGTTACATACATACATATATAGCTAGTAGTTAAGCATTTTTGTTCGTTAATCTGGGTAAATTGCAGCGGTATGCTGACTTACGTAGATAAGACAATAGAAGACTGCAGTTACCTAAATGGATAATTTGTTCAAAGTATTTTCGTTTAGGCGGTTTCCTTATCTTTTTGATTAAGCATAGAATGCAGAGTTTGTTACTACTAGGTATGAACGTAGGCAAAGACCTGAAATAAGGCATTTTGTAAGTGGACGATTTTTTTGATGAATATATCACAGAAGCTGTGTAACATTAATGATCTGTACATATAATTGGCATACGATTTCCAGCACCGATGGTATTTATCAGGGCAGTTTTAGAAGTCAGTGGCTTTTTGAATATTTTTTTATTTGGCAAAAAATGGTTTTATTTCTCAACATTGTGTCCTTTCAACTCGATATATTTACTCTAGTGTTTTTCCAATTAGTTATCCCATCCAAATAATAGGTTTCTTCAAAGTTATCAATAGGCATTTTTTTCAGTTTTTTTTCATTCGTTTCAAGTTTCTTACCACCCGTGCCATGTCTTCAGATTTGGAACAAGGAAATAATCGAAGCGCGCTAAATAATAATGGGACAGCAATTGTCTTTTAAGTTATTGGTAAGCACAGGTGTGGACATTGAGAAAAATTTTAATATTTTTAATTTTCTGGAATTCGCCTGCTGCTAGGCTTACCTTCCGAAGGGCAGGATAAACGTTTTTTGCCTATTTTCGTATTCAAGATTAGATTAGGTTAGGTTACCGTGGCTAAAGCGACAGACTTAGGTCGTTTTAACCCAATGTGATTCCATAGCGGGGGGTTGATGATTCAGAAGGGGCGACTCAGAAAGGATGCGATGGTTTCTACATCACTCAAAGTGGATCCCTCGGCTTTCTTGGTTTCTTGACTTGCCTCTCTAATTATAGGATCCTGACTGGTCGAGAGAATTCCCTTTAGCCGCTATAATTTGATCTTCTGAAGGCAGATTGGTGTCATTTGTAACTGCTGCTTCCGAAAAATTAGGTCATAGTACCGGCGGCAAAAGGCGTACTTCAAAAGCCAGTTCCACATAAAACTAAACTACTTTCGATTCAGTTATAGTTGGTTTTTTTACTGCAAAAATGTGTAAATATTAATCTTTGTCCTTTTCCTTGCTTTTCCCATTCTCTTTCCCTCTTAATCTCTCTCTTTATGGTCACCTTTTTCTATGTTTTTATCATCTCTATGTATATATTTAAAGTTGCCTGTTAATTTGTATATTGATCTTTTTACCTATCTCCCTGCTTATATTTATTTTCTTTTTTTAATCTTCATCGCTATCAATTATGTTAGCTTAGCCTTTTCCTTTCTCTTTATCTTCATCTTCTTTATTTCCTTTTCTTATCTTTATAACATCTTTATCTATATGTTCATCCTTATATTCCTCTTTAACATTATATTTCTCATTATCATTAGCCTTTGTCCTTGTCCTCTTAGCTCCCGGTTTGTTTTTACCTTTGTTTCTCTCTCACTCTCTACTTGTCTTTTCATTCCCCCTCTTTAGGTGGCGTTAAACATTCAATGCAACCTTTCCCCTCGTTTTCGCCATATTCCTCTTTACAGTGGCGTTAAACGTTTTAGAAACGTATCCGAAGTCGCCTAAAAAGTTTCACTTCAAAAAGTTAAGAGGAATCGGAGACGTCCGTAAAAATGTAGTTGGAAATCCGCCTGGGCATGGACATGTATAGTATTCTAAATTAGAAGGATAGAGTAGTTCGACAGCCTCCAGGTTTATATCCGTAGTATTCGGTGGAATCATGGTCACCTCTTGGAGGTAGCGTTTCCTCATTATGCACTACGATCTTAGGGCCGTAGCTCCAAGCGCTGTGGTGCGCTTCGTTAAAGTCCTACTACCTTTCGACACCTAAATATTTGTATCCAAACACATTTTACTAATGTTCTTTCATATCACATTTTTATAAATTTATGAACCTTTATGCATAGTCCACCAACTATATTTACTATACGTAATTTGTATTTAACTCCACAGTATCGATTAATCTGCAATATCTTCCAACAGGTTTTAGAATCGAATGTTTCTCAACTAATCGACGAAGTGAAAGACTTCAACGATGAGCTACTCGAAGTACAACGCTTAGACGAGCTTATCATTGCGCTGCGCAATTATAATGGTCCAACAATATGTCACGAATGGCCATATCCGCTTATATTCAAAGGAACCATCGATGATGCAGATGTCGCACAAATTCTCAATGGCAAGCAGCGAATTGGTAGTAAAAGTCGGAAGAGCAACGACAACAAAGTTAGCAATGGATTCAAGAGCAGAGTAACAATGAATACTACTGCAAGTCTAGTTAGTAATGAAACGGTATAGCATTTAGTAGTTTGTAAACTTAGACACTTAGGAATATGTAGTATGTATGTAGAGAATTATTAAGCAAAATTTCTTCGAAACTGTTATGAGTTTTCCATATGTATATGTATGTATGTATACATGGTATATACATAGATAGGTAAATATTTATTCTAAATGTGATGATTTTGCTAACATGTATCTATGTATGTTCATATATATTCGTATTCACATGGCAATGGCTGATGATATAGCCTTCATTTAAATAGCATATCAGGTGTCTTATTTCTACGTACATACGATGAATACTTTACGCCTTGGTAGTTATGTATGTATGCACATATGTATGTATGTACGCACACCTAAAAAAGTCAATGAAGTTGTGATTTACTATGTACGAGTATGTATGTATGTATGTACCTATGTAATATGAACAATGTTGAGAGATTATGTTGCCATTAAATAAAGACTGTGTGAAAAAATGCATGCATTTGTTTCTAGTTTTTATTAGATACACTTGGAAAATTAATTACTTTGAATATTGAAAAAAGTTAAATACCTACTTATGCACACAAATTTTCTAGGTAAATTTGTTTGGAGGAAAATAGTCAACTCCGCGGTAGCAACTTTTATTAGCCGACTTCCAAAAAAGGAGGAGGTTATCAGTTCGTCGGAATATATATTTTTTTTTATGTATGTTACCGCATAACTTTGGACCACATCAACCGATTTCGATAATTCTTTTTGCATCGGAAAGGTAGTGTCTCAGAGGTGGTCCCATACTAATCTGGTTAAGATCCGATCAGTGGATCATGAGATATATATATATATTTTTTTTTTATATGAGAGTTTAAGTCGGTTTTTTTTTGCTAAAAATTACTTGTTTTTGTAGTTTACTCGGTCGGTTGGCGTCCCAATGAGACTTCATCCACTGTTCCTTCAAAGAAAAAACAAAAACTCCTAAAAATTCTTTAAAAAACTTCCTACAATTTAAAGAAGTCCGCTCAACTTTATTTTTTAGAGTGTAGAAAAATATGACCACCTGCTATCGCTGTCAAAGTGCGATCAGTTCCAGATGCGGCATTGGTATTTTGTCAACATTGATATGTATGCGCATGTTGCTATGATTATTAATAAGCCGCGAAAATCAAATGATCTGTGAGAATTTCCATAAACCACAAAGCTAGTGAGCATAGACGAGCTTGCATATTACATACATACTTACTATGTATGTACATATGTACATACGAGTATCTTAGCGGATATTTGATATTCGAGTTGGTGGTGTTTGCGAAGCTAACCACTCAGTAGCTGTTGGGAATTTCGCTCCAACTCATAACTATGTAGAGTATTAATAAATGAATAAACGGCGGAGAGCTCGAATTAATGCACATATGCATGTGTCCCTCTGCCCAATTAATAAGGTCATTTTTTCTGTATATTTATTTGAATTGGAAGAAGGTCGAAATAATAATCTGAGTGACATATTCTGAAAGAAATTCCTTCATCCTTTGTCAAATTTAGTTTGGAATCCAGACAAGAGAGGCTAAAAGCTTTAACAGACAGCAGCGTTGATCCCGCTTAACTCGGATTTAATCCGGATCAACTGCAGTTAATTCCCGAGTTGATCCGGATCAACGCTGCCGTCTGTATATCGAGCCCTAACCGCCAAAATAACGTAAGCGACATTTTTTTCAA
>NW_023458566.1:6104630-6118280 GCF_013731165.1 Rhagoletis pomonella | reverse complement strand
CTGGCGTTCGAATCGAAACTCTTTAAACGCGCATCGCCACCGACCGCGCCGAGTTTAACGCGCGCCAATTGTGTCTTCAACAAATTTTGCTGTATGCTATGCAGTTGACGTGGCATATTGGTCATAAAACTTTTGGAGCGCTTAAGCGCAAAACGACATGGCGTCGGTTGCCGTGCCAGCGGCAGCAATGGAGCATTGTAATGCAAGTTTTTAACTAAATTGTTTCCCGCAATGCCGTTTAGACGTTGCTGAAGCAGTTGCTGGTACAATTGTGGTGGTGGCGGATGTGGCAGTGGTTGTATCTGTCCCAGTGGCGTGGGTGGCGGGGGCGGTGGCGTTAACGCATGACCATTCAGTTGACGCGCATTCGTTGTACCTAAAGCAAGTGATAGCCGCACACCGGCGTTACTACCCGATCCGGTTGGCCTTCCGATAACAACGGTGCGCTCATTTTGACGTCTAAGTGGCTTCGGTGAACTGACACCGTTAGCTAGCGTGGACGAATTTTGTTCACTTCTGCCGAATTCCGATTGCACGTCCGGTATGCGGCAAACTTCCGGCTGTGTCTCGGCGGGCGACGATGCAGGTAATATTGTCGTTAGTGCTGGTGTGGGTGTTGGTGGCGGTGGCGGTAGTGGTGGTGGTTCTTCTTTTGGTATGTGAAATATATTGATGAGATTATGTTGCAGCGACAACAGCCGCAGCTGTGTTTCGTATTCGAATATCGGTATTGCGCTCAGGCCGCGTCGATCATAATTAATGCGATCCGGTTGCTTTTCGCGGTCTTGTGCGGTGCGTGTTATGCGACAAATACCATTTGGCTGCAATGTGACAATAGCCGCCGTGCCGTTACTATTACAGTTTCCGTTACCATTTCCGCTAGCGCTGCTATTGCCACTCCCCTCCGCACATGTCGTTGCCGTCGGTGCCGTCGTGTGTTCGCCGTTCAACAACATATTCGGTGACAAATTGCGATACGCTGTTGCTGGTCGCCGATGCGTGGCAGAAGCAGAGGAGGATGTGGATTTCGAACGTTGGCGTTTGACCGTTGTACGCACCGGATTACGTCGCAAGCGTGCGGCGACTGCTGCACGCGTACTAGCAGCATTCGCTTTGGCAAGTTGACTATCAATTGCAGCGCCCAGCAGTGGGGAATTGAGTGCGGCAGCTGGAGTATTTGGGTTGGCTGCTATTTTACGTTTGTTGTTGTGGTTGTTGTTGCTACTACCAGCTGCCGCAGTCGTTGTTGTATTGCACAGTGTAGTATAGGAACGCCCAAAAGGACGACGCAGTCGTGTGGTGAGACTAGGAACAAATGGTTCAATTTTCAGCAGTGATGTTTGAGGTAAATAGGTTTGTGCGGCTTGTGGAAGTTGATTCGTTTGCTGTTGCTGTTGTTGTTGCTGTTGCTTCGAAGCTACTGTGGCCGCAGTAGCGGCAGCAACAACAGCCGCATTCGTTGCTGCAGCATTCAGTAGTTTTGTGGTCAGAGCGGGCGTTGTTGATTTGGCAGTTTTATGTACATCGACAACGGTGGCAGCAATGGCAGCACCACCACCACCGCCACCCACACCCCCACCAACTACATCCGTTGCACCTCCAGTGGGACTTTTCACATGCTCCTGCCGCGTCAGAACTGCTGGCCGGCTACGCAATTTCGATATGGACATGCTGTTATGCGTTTCCGTCTTCCTATGCACCTTTGTGTGATGCGTTGCTTTCCGCTTCGCCTTTGCGCCACCCTATTTGCAACGATCGCCGCAATATTTCTGCCGACGCAGCTCAGCCAATTCTTCATGATGATTCAGATAACGTGCGCATAGCTGGGACTTTGCTAATATTTAACTTGCATTTGGAGCTGTGTAGTTGATTTGCTTGTTGACGCGACGCTGTGTGTGGTGGCTAACTTTATGTCACTCGCGCTGAACTTGTTATTGCGCAACTTTGGCAACTACTTTGCTTACAGACAGTAATAACTTTGCAGCGTTCTGACAAACTTTCTGCAATAAAATTTTTTTTACAAAGTATTCGATTGGCATTTCTCGTTTGTCCCTACCTTGTGACCATACGCCGCTGTGCCTGCGCTCCCTCTTCATGCAGCACGCAGCTGACAATCGGAGTAAATTTTCAATTTAATATCCACAATCTCCGTTGGTATTTTGACTTTGTCTATAAACTTAAAATATATGTCTGTATGTATGTAGGTACTTTCGAAAATATCCGATATTTGAGCTGCCGTTTGAGCTCACTAGCTCTTGGCTCTTTACTGTTCAGCTGTGTTCCTGCAGTTCGTTTGTTATTTGACTCGCGGCAATTTCATTGCGTTTGCAAGTATTTTACGTTGTACTCACTTTCTTGACATGTTTTATTAGTTTGTTTATTGGGGTTATATGCGGTTGCTATAGTCAGTCTAACCAAATTCGATACGAATCCAAAAACTGCCATTCAACGCTGCTGATGAGCGCCCCTCAATCCCCAATGCGACGCCACTCGCACAAGGCAAAATGGTAAATCCATTTCATTTCGTATGCATATCCACGACAGTTTTCATCAAATTTCTCTAACGTTTTCATGTGAACATAAGAACATTGTCATGCACCAATCAATGTACTTGCGCTTGTACATACTTGCATACAACATACCTACATACATATGCACATGCGACATACCACGTTTTGGTTACTAAATACTTAACCTGAAGTTGTTGCGTTTGTTTATTGCAGTGGGCTATTCGCTCATAAGTGTGTTTGCAAGTATGCAAATATGTACATATGTATGTTATGTAGGTACATACAGTGACTCAAACAAATCACCACGTGTTGATTTTATTCAAATATTCGTAATGTTTATCGAGCTAAATTTTTATACCCGAGCGCACTTGTGCACAAGGGTATTATAACTTTGTTCACATAACGGTTGTTTGTAACAGGCAAAACGAATCGAGATAGATATAGACAAATGTATACATAAATGATCAGAATGAAAAGAGAAATCGATTAAGCGGTGACTGTCTGTCCGTCCGTCCGTCCGTCCGTCCGTCCGTCCGTCCGTCCGTCCGTCCGTCCGTCTGTGCACACGATAACTCGAGTAAAAATTGAGATATCTTAACGAAACTTGGTACGTGAACTTCTTTTGGGCGTGGGACGGATGGTATTGAAAATAGGCGAAATCAGATAATAACCACGCCTACCTCCCATATAACGGTAATTTTAAGAAATACGAAAACTGCGATATTTTAGTAACTACAGAAGATAATTCACTCAAAATTGATATTTGCAATGAGTTTTAGACGAGAAATAAGAATATTGCAAAATTTTGACAAATGGGCGTAGCCACGCCCACTTATGGTTACATGTGTATATCTTGGTAACCGCTACACCAATTTCTTCCAAACTTGGCACAGTTGTTGGTCCTGGTACAGTATACCAACTGGCCGAAAATTTCTAAAATCGGACAATAACCACGCCCACATCCCGTATAACGGTAATTTCGAGAAATACAAAATCTTCGATAAATTAGTAAATATTGAAGCTAATTTATTCAAAATTGATGATTGCAACAATTTTTTACCAAGAAATACGTTTATGACAAAATTTTGGAAAATGGGCGTAGCACCGCCCACTTGTGATCACATATATGTATCTCGCTAACCGTTCTAGCAATTTGTACCAAGCTCGGTATGGTTATTGTGCTCGCCACCTAAAAGCAAACCGTTGAAAATTGTTGAAATCGGACTAAAATTGAGGCCGCTTTTCATATAACGGTAAATTTCAGATATGCTTGAAATTTCAATATTTCGAAATTTAAGGACGCTAATTTACTCAAAATTGATACACCCCGGCTTACCATCTAGCGGTAGGTTTCAGAAAGGTGAAAAAACATATATTTAATACTTGCGCCGGGTATTTAATGTTCGGCTCCGCCCGAACTTAGACTTTCTTACTTGTTTTTGTTATTTTTATATAAAAATTCGTCTAAGCTTTAACCAAAACCGTGTAAATAACAGTTTCAAACTTTATACAAAATTTAGGAAAATTCAACAAATTTTCATCATAATTTAATTTTTATTCTGGATAAGCAGTTTTATAGCCCACACAATTTTAATCTAATGAAGTGAAAGTTTCAAACGGCTAAAAAATCGCGTTGATTTTTGAGAATTTTTTTTCGGTGACGGATTGTTGCACTTTTTTTCATATGTATAAGTATGAATTTCTTATAAAATAAAATGCGAGAGACGCGGCCAGCAAGAAAATTTCAAAATATCAATGCAAGTTTTTGTATTTTGCGCTTGTTATATTAAAAACCTGAAAAAGTAACCTCAGAAAAAAAAATCTTAAAAATCAACGCGATTTTTATTAAGTCGTTTGAAACTTGCACTTCATTAGACTAAAATTGTATGAGCTATAAAACTGCATACTAAAAAAATTTCCTAAAAAATCAGAATAAAAAGATGAAATTTTGATGAAAATTTCTTGAATTTTTAAAATTTTTTTTTTATAAAGTTTGAAACTGTGATTTACACGGTTTTGTTTAAAGTGTAGACGATATTTTTTATTTAAAAATAACAAAAAAAATTAGATGGAAAAGTTTTACGAATCTTTAACATAAAACAACACGAGGTCATTTGCTTGTGTCACTGTATGTACTGGTATATGTATGTATGTATGTACATAAGTATATCTAAGCGGTGTGTACCCTTTACTTTAATAACAAAGGCATGCAATGAATACACGAATACAACTACGCGAAGTATTTTGCGAATGGCTTAAGTAAGGATGTGTGGACATAAAATAAATTGCAAAACCATAATTATTACCATTACCCCTTCCTTCACCATACCATTGTCAATATCACTACCATTGCAATTAACATTCTCATTACCATTATTATCATTATTATCACCATCACCATTGCAATTACCATTACAATTACCATTACTATTACCATTATAATTATCAATACCATTATCATTGCCATTGTTATTACCATTACCATTACTATTACAATTAACGACACAATGTGTCCAAGTTTCTTCGAGTTAAATATTATTGCCATTATAATTACTATTAACAAACCATCGACATATCGCTACCATATCTTAATTACAACGATTACCATTACAATCACAATCACCATTACAACTGCCATTACCATTATCATTGCCATTATCACTGCCATTCCCATTGACATTGCCATAACCATTGCCATTGCCCTTATCATTACCATTACAATTTCCATTACCACCAGCATCACTATTGCTGTCACCATTACCTTTACCATTACAATTACTATTCACCTTACAATTACCAATACTATTACCTTTAGCCTCGCCATTACCATTACTATTACCAACACAATGTTTTCACGTTTCTCCGACTTCAAGATTATAACCATTATGATTAGCATTACCATGCCATTATTATAACCACTACAATTACAATTGCTAATAGCATTATAATTGCTAACACTATTACCACTGCCATTACCATTTCCATTGCCATTATCATTGTCATTATAGTTATCATTATGATTACAATTACCATTGTAATTATCAATACCATTACCATTGCAATTACCCTTTACCATCACCATTTCCATTACTGTGCCTTTCACCATTAACCGGTTAGGTACCCAGTGAGCAACCTGATCTGCTTACCAACTGCGTTCTGTGTTTGCCCGGTCGAATTCATCTAGAATTTTCTGCCAAAAACAGATTTCTTTAAACTTGTATTCGGAAGACCCGAGTCCTTCCAATTCTAGAATTTTACCCAAAATACCTTTCTATTACCAAAGGCACCGAACGATTAGCTGAATGGACACAAACGCACCAGCCCGAATGTGATAGCAGAGAAAGAGACAGACGATGGAGAGACCACGTGGAGAAGTACTTGATTTTGCTGGGTATTTCCAATTGGCGTCAGTTGGCTCAGAATAGAAACGACTGGCATTGGCATTCGCTTTGGACTCGGACAAATTTGCTTAGGCAGTTAAAGCGTTGGACAAGTAAAATATCTTTCTGTTATTTGCAATTGCGGCTCTATCGAGGATATTGCTGCTTGAACAAAAATACAGAGATGAACAAGTCTCACAAGTGTCACTTAACAATCTACTGGTTTTCCAAAGGGAGCCAGGACTGACCGCGGTGCTGTTGGGAGCAAGAGGTATCCTGGTCGCAGTGCATTTCTCAACAACCGTATTTTAACAACTGCTCAGTTTTGAAATTTATTTGTAATCCAGTTTTGACTGCGTTTTGGTACAACTATTTCTGTGCCTACTCGCTATGTACATACATACATATGTATGTATTTACATGTGCTTCACAACATGTGCAAAATTTTTAAATTTATTTTACTTGGCTACTGGTAAATGTAAGACAAATATGGGTCAGGGACACCTGTAGAGTATAATTTAGAGGAAGAAGAGCATTTAAAGCTGATAGCACTTGAGGCCATTAACAAATGAGACACTTGGCACAGTTTTGCAATATAAATGAAGTGTGTAGATTGTGGATAATGTATTCATACAGTAATTTGCATATGCACCTGAATGTAAACATACATATCCGTAGGTACCTATGTATAAATGTGTGTGCATATGTAATGATTTATATAATGTAAATACCTACTTATGCGTGTATGTATGTACTGGCATGCGCTTTAATGAATCGACAATTACACATTGGTAATAAATATTTAATTATTTCTAGTAATTTTATTGAAGTAAAATGGCCTACCTGTTGCAGGAGCACTTATTTCATTTCAGGAATCACTTCTCTCTTCTTTCATTGCCGATAATATGGCTATGCTAAAATTTCGATTTTTTTTTTTTTGCTCCATAGTACGGAATTTTCCACAGCGAACCAGGTAGAAAGAGTAAATTATTTTTTATTATTTTAATAACATTTCAAAAAGTTGGGCCATTATTTTCTGACGAGGACATTGCATTGATAATTTTTTTTCAAAAATTTCAAATTGTTCTACAATTGAGGGTATACAAATAACAAAAATGTTTGAAGTCATCTAAGTTAGGTTAGGTTATTGTGGTTACCCTCATTCAACGATGGCAGGAGTGGATAGACTGTTTCCTTCTTCACTTACTACTAGGAAATAGACAACGGCTAATTACTACACGAATGCGTACTTATTTCAGCGGAATTCGATCTTCTCATTGATATTCTATTTAAGAGAACTATGAAATTTTATTTCTGTGAAATGTACTTAATATGTACTATCTGTACTATGCACTTTGTTGCGAAATTTGTGCCTAGTACTAGTTTCTAAGCAAAATCACATTTCATTTTAAAAAATATATGTACATTACTGCGGGTCGAAATTTTTATTTTCGTTTAATCGTTTTGTAATGGTGAAAAGATGTAGTTTTATGAGGTCAATTGCAAGACTGTTAAATACTATGCTCTTGTTTTACGCGCAAGAGGCCGCGCATATATTGCCAAGTGTAACAAAGCACACTAGTCGAATAACAAATGTGTGAACTTCGAAATCGCACACATAAGAAAATGAAAGCTTGTTATATTTATATCTACGCATACTATGTAAAAATTTACTTTTATGAATAAAACAGGTATTCTTATTAAAAATTTTTTAATTTTACTAAAATATTTTTATTGTAATTTGATAGCATTCCATTATAGCGCTATTATAATAACTTTAAGTGATATTTCAATTTGGTAGTTATCATTCATCGATCGGATGTTGATTGTCAAAGATATGATGAAAAGACCAGATGCATCTCCGGTTTTTTTTTCAAAAAATTTAAAGAATGCATCTAAAATCGATGTGGCTCTACCTACCCTAATTTAGTGAATGTGAGTACTAGAACGATATCTAATATCAAATAAGTCGCATTGACGTCATTCGCCTCGATTTTGAGAACTGTATAAATCGGGTAGTGACCACACCTGTGGTCTTTTAAACATAATATATAGTAGACATACAAAAACCGAAAAAGTTTTCAATAATTTTCGGACTATTTTTATTAACTAGGTAACTGAATTAACAAGATACTGAAAATTTTCATGCATGAGAAAATATAATTCCTTGCAGGTTCTTTGCTGATATTGCGATATTGAAAAATCTCATATGAACATAAGATACCAAAATTTACTAATTTAATTTAAAAAATCTGGTCCTTTGAATCATTTGCGCGGGCTAAAGATACGTTTTATTTTAATTTTTGTGACCAATTATTATTCGCTTAGTCCTAAGAGAATATAATGGGCCTCATGCATAAAAAGTGAGTTCAAGCTCAAGAATTTGTACTGACAATCGTGTCGGAGCTTAAGCTCATTTTTTATTCATGAGGCCCATTATCACTATTATCACTATTACAAAACAATCATACAAAATCGACCCAGACTAATGTATATCGTCGTTTAAAGTACAAAACCGCGTATCGTCATTCTGCAAAACCGCGTAACTGACATTGGCTGCCAAAAATTGGATTTGCTCACATAAACTCTTGGCTCAATCCTTATCGATTCGTCCTGAAATATACTAGCCAGAAATGCGATTGCTTTATAAAACAGAGAACCATTTTGAAATATGAGTGTTTTTAAGCTCTAGAAAATAATTTCTACAACTTCACATACGCGGTTTTGCATTTTGCTGATACGCGGTTTTGCACTTTAAACGACGATATGTATGTGCTTATGTATAAATTTACTTCTAAAATACACTTTCTGGAACTTGATTAACTTTTTTGCAACAATAAACACAGAATATACATACTTCATATTCATTGCAGTTTAGTCGGAAAATTTTAATTAACAGTTATTTATGCCTACTAGAATTCAGTAGAAAAAATTACTAAATGAGCAACAAAAAAAAAGTAATTATTTTTAGTTGGAACCATATGTTTGCATTTTGCGGCGTCAGACTGATCGCTAGTTTATTTTCAATGGAAATGTTTCATTGAATTGTAATTAATAAATACGAGAAAGTAACGCAAGTGGCATAAAAAAGAAAAAAATTAAATGCAGCTTATGTTATTTTCGAAGTTAGGACTAAACATATTTTATCTTACAAACAACAAATTTTGGGATCAAGTACATATCGTCACCTAAGGGTAGCGATATGCAATTTTAACCGATTTAACTCATTTTATTTTGCTGTATTTGAAGTTACAAGAAAAGGTTTTTATGAAAAAAATTACTCGACCGGTGGCGCTGGAGTCTACTGGGGCCCACGAGAGACTCGTAGGGCATCTACGTTGGCGTGAAAAAATGGTGGCGCACAAGTTGTGGGTGGGGGAGCAAGACAATTTATCTGGAAAGAAAAAAAAAAACAAGTTGACTTGGCTTTATTTATCAATGTAGGCAGAATATAAACTACTAAAAAAAAATTAAAGGAGCAAAAAAAAATATTAAAAATTTTTCGGTGATTTTTGACAAGATTGCAAAGAAAAATAACGTTGACAAACTTAAGAAATTGACTGAAAATTTTCAACTCTTACATAGATTTTTTAGAGCATAATGAAACATATTAATGCTGTTACCAATAAAAATTCTCAAAAATTGGATTTCCGCCCACCCTTATGCAGATATGTATACAATTTTCGTACTAGCCATCATTTCTTGCATAAAAATCGATTTTGACGAAGCCGTTTGATGCACATATGCATAATGTATGTACATTAGGGGGCTCCAAAAAAATTTTTTAAATGTTAACCTCTCACCACGTAGGATTTTCGTAAATAGAAAAAAAGAATACTCGTATTTTTTCTTAAAAAAAATATTTAGAACTGCCTAAAAGCCCATGAAGTTTTCCAATATACATATTTTATATGGGAGAACAACACTTTTGCGCGTAGAAATGGTATTGAATTCATGAAAATCAATATTTTTCTATCGAAAAACTCAACTTCTCTTCAGGAGAAGTGTTTATTTTACCATTTTTTTTTAATTCTAACGATTTTATGGGCCCCATTGCAATTTTTGAGGTTTTTGGGGGACCTATAATATATTTAATATTAAAAAATGGTTAAATAAACATTTGGGTAATGTTGTTGGAAGCCTTCTAAAGAGAACAGAAAAAATTTGGTTTTCAAGAATTCAATACCATTTCTACGAAAAAGTGTTTTTCCCCATATAAAATATATGAAAGACTTCATGGGCTTTGATTAATTATAATTTTTTTTAACAAAAAAAAAACACGGTTATTGTTTTTTTTCATTTAGATAAATCCTTTGGGGTGAGAGCCGAACATTATAAACCTTTTTGGGTCACCCTTATGTACATACATACATGGATGGATGCATGTATGAAAATATGTGGCGCTATTGGTGATTTTCGGAGATAGTTAATAAAAACGTAGATACACTGATTGTAAGACAAATTTTTGTATAGAAGTACTTATCGATACATATTTGCAACGCACCAAACTGAGTACAGTTCAAAGAACTGAGTCTACAGCAGCAGTGCACTTCTTATGACCAATTTTCTAGTACTAGTAACGGAAGTCGGTTTGCAATGACTTCAAAAATTAGGTACCTGCTCTACAAATTAGGAAGATATCTAAAAAGTCACAATGTCGCTCTTGATTGGAAATGCAGCCGCAAAGCTTAAGAACGAAAATGCATCTACGAAATGCAGTCATCATAATTGCCTACAACTCTTGCCAGCCAGTGCACATTCCGCTTAGTATTTTTGCAATGCAGCTGCACTCACTCCGCCCTGTGTTCTTATACGAGTAGCCAATTTCTACTCAAATACATACCTAACTGTTGGATAGACAAATTTTTATTGCAACTACTACTACTACCTTTCATTAGTAACACAGAGTGCTCATAGGATACAGCGAATGTGATACCTCAACAACTACAACTGGCAATAAAACAACAAAAAAAAACAAACACTTTACGATCTTACTTGTAGTGATTGTACATACATACATAAGTACTCGTACTTGTAGTATGTGTAGCAACAATGAGTGGCGTATGTAAAAAGTAACCGTACATCAAGCTCGAGGTGAAGGTGAAACAAAAGCCGGCTTGTTGCATGCAACAACTTAAAAGGAGCAATTTATTTACACAATGCAATGGTATGCCAGACAGTTTACGGTCGAGGATTTGCGTTCGTTCAGTTTACAACACGTCGCTACGATTCGTATTAACTAAGACGAGAAGAGTGTTCTTGCTACATATGTATGTATGTATGTTCATAAGTATATCAGGACTTATGTACATATGTATATTTACATACATATAATGCGCTTGCTTCCACTGTGAATTTGTAACGATAATAAAATTGGTTGCAAATAGTGCCAACCTGCGATGAAGATTGAATGGGTCTCATGTGTGTGTGTGCTACCGGCGGGAGGGTTATGGTGGCAAACCGGCCATTGTATTTCTGTAGGAAAGGAGTTGTTTGTTGTTGTTACTTTTTTTATACGTTGACCGCGTCTGCAATTTGCACTTACGAGAGTACCTCTGACTGGTTTTTAAGCTGTTGCCCCTAGAATGACTGTTACGCATCCCTGTAATTGGAATGATGTGCAACAAAGACCCAAACAACAACAACAACAAAGGAAAATAAACACTAAAGCACCATTGTATACACTGCTCATTTTACAACAATTGCCTGTTTGTAAGTATCCTTTTACGACTAGACGCTGCACAAATGGGCAGCCAACTGGTCATCCATGCAGTACTCAATGGTCATTTCCGTAAGTGGCTAAGGACTTCTGTAGTGTTTTCTATTTCTGCTCTTTTCTATGCTATCTTTGCGCTGTACAATTCTAGTGGCCGTATGTGAGTACATATCTACATACATATGTATGTATGTACATATGCATTACCACCTCTATGTATTAATGTTGTCTTAATTTTTATTTTATTTTTTGTTGTGAAAGCAAATCATTCATCTCAATTACGAAAATTTGTTGAGTGCCGATTATGTTGGTATACTGATACTCGGGTAAGCATGGTTGTAAGATATACATATATATATATACACACGAGTACATGCTCAGTCTGAAAATTTAGGCTCGCACATTTGTTTGTATAGATTTGCTTGGTATAGATTGTGGTATTTTAAGTGATTTCGAATTCAAATTCTTGCAAATTAATCACTTTTAATATGTATGTAAAATTTTGGTAGAAAATGCACTTGATTACTGAAGTTTTTACCTAGAAATGAAGGCAAAATGCTCGTAAAGTTTTTCAAATTTAAGGCACTTAAGCTATGGATATTGATATAAGAAATAACTATATTTGGTAATAAATAATAGGATAGAAAGGCGTGCATCTACTCGGACGAAAGTTTGCCCATTGTGAATGTCCTCCGCTAGCCCTGATGAAATTGTGGAGCTTCGATATTTACACTTCCGTTATCTCTACCAAACTAGCGAAAAAGCGTGATCCAAAGTGTTTGAAGCGCTTTGACTGGAAAGTTGCTCATTGACATAGGAAATGCTGAATCGATTAGTCCTCTTCCTCATCGCGCCAACTTTCTGTAAAATAACTGGTTGGTATTCGCTATCGTTGGAGCATTGTTTAACGTCCAAAGCTCCTTTATTTCGTGTTAAGCCTCGGCTATAAAGACCTTGAGACGTCACCGCCGTCACGATTACTCCACAGATCGTTTGTAACGGCTGTGTTTTACTCGTCAATTTTTTTCATTGGAACAGAACCTAGAGTTTTCTATGAGACAAACAGCCAACTCTACGGCAAAGATATCCGAAAGAAAGACACTACAAGCGTTAGGCAGGCGATAAATTCCCTAGAAACTCCCGATAAATTCCGTCTCCATGAGCCATCTTGAGCCATCCGTGCAGACGGAAATGCCATCATTTCCCGTCAATCGGCCACAGTCTCATTCTGCTCTAGTTGGAAATCGTGTAAGAGTCCTTAAGCGACAATCCCAGAATGACCTGATGTAATCAGTGTCGGCATCTTAGTCGGTTATGAACCAATTCTACCGTCCCATTTTAAGTTAATTCAAGATTGCTTCGTGGCCATACTTGAGCAGTTTCAACAACTTCGATTCCCTCAGTGTACAGACACCCCTTTTGTGTCTATGAATACTTACGGCGATTATTTTCTGATCACGAACCCTACGTCTACATCTGTGTTTATTACTCTGCTCTTAATCCTTGTCACTATAAACTTCTGGATACCATGTGCCTCCAGAGCTCTACTCATTGCTTCTGTTTTGACATTCTTGAAAGCGCACTCAACGTCCAAGAAGCTAGCTGGAGTATATTCCCTATATTCCAGTGAACTTTCAAAAGTACTGAAAGCTTTTACGGAAGGAGCTGTGGGCCAATTTACGTTTGTAATGCCGCTTAAGAATAATAAAGTCGGCGGTACATCAGATGAGTTGTCCAAATCCGGCGCCGAAGAGTTGGCTGGACGCACGAACGCAAAGAATAACTCTTTCCAAGAGGTGGTAAGAGCACTGCGCCTTGCGGCGGACCCGTAACTGGTAACATACAGCTCGTATCACATATGTACATATGTAGATCTTTTCCAAAGAAGAATACTGTCAGGAGTGCTAAAGTTTCTACTTGGAGTAGGGAATAGACAATAGCCTCCGGAGTACGTTGTTGAAAGCATATTAAATATCAAGAAAATCGCCTAAAACTAGTAGTTTTTTGATTATAGAAAATATAAGCCAGTCCGGGGGGCCGATTA
>NW_023458566.1:6096641-6104530 GCF_013731165.1 Rhagoletis pomonella | reverse complement strand
CGGTTATAGTCTCGAAACTTCGGTAAAAATATTTACTTTTAAATGATGAGCTGTGTTTTTTGAAATTCAATGTGGCGGACAAAGTTTTGAAAAATTATTGGTTTCGGGGTCAGGTTAGGTTAGGTTAGGTAAGGTGGCAGCCCCATGTTACCGGAGCTCAATTAGATAATGTGAGATGGTCCTTTGTGGTGCCACAATTTTGAACGGCGCCCTAAACTTTATCGATAAAACGCTCCGAGCCGATTATGTGTTTACGAATTAGACTTATCTCAATGCCCCAGAGCTCCTCGGGGCTATTTAGAAAGCGAGAGCCAAAGTATTTCAAGAAGGTAGTGTTTATATGGTTCCACTTCGCGTCCTCTTCCACACAATTGCGACATAAGGGGTCCGGTAGAAAGTTTAGCCTTACTGCGTGAATACCGATAGGACAGTGACCAGTTAAAACTGCCACCAGAAGTGAGAGCTGTGGCTTTGTGAGTGTGAGAAGTGCCCTCGATCGTCCCCGGGCCACCCTCGGCCAAATGGACCTTGCGATCGCGCATGTCGTGGTTTTCGCCCAGCGCTCGCAGAGCTGACATAAGGGCCAATCTATCCAAGAATCTACCACAAGCGATCAATGGCATCCCCAGCCTCTCTTTATCTGGTGTTAATATTTTACGAGTACCTTCCCTGGCCACTTCGTCAACCACACACATTTCCCCTCAATGACGCTGTGTCCCCGAACCCAAATAAGCCGAATGCAGAAGTATTCCGACGCAACCGAAAGAGAGAGCAGACATACCTTAACCAAGTTAGAGCTCACCTCCAACGAACTCAAGGCCCTGATAGCCGCTGAGCCTGAACTTAGTGCTGATGGTAAGCTGTCGACAGAAGACCCCACCACCAAACCTGCCATCCAGTTTCGCTCCATCCGTAAAGAAATTCATCGTACCCCTCCGCCAGATGTCTCGCGCGGCGCACTCCTCAGTAATCCATACGATCAGGAATGAAATCTAAGCCCCCTACAACTCCAGACTGTCCAGTCCCTAAGTTGGTCAACCAATCGGTTTCCCTGAGTCTGATAGCCGTTCGCTCCGCAACAATTCTGCCAGCAAAGTCGACAGGCACTACGTTCAATGCTAATGTGGGGGCAGTCCGCAGTGTCCAGACAACTTGAGGATATAAAGACGTTTTACCATTTCCATGCACTCGATAGAGTATTTTGCTCATAGATGACTAAGTTTAAAAATTCAAAATTGATTTTGATTTTGTTTTCCATTTGAATAGCAACTTTAAACTATGCTATTGAAGTAATTCAAAAAGTTTTCTACGAACCTTTGAAAATGCGTCCTCAACTTGGTAGAGCATTTTCACAAAATTTATGAAAGTTGTTTAGTTAATTAGTAAATTGCAAATTTATTACGGAAAACGAAGTTTTTCGATGCAAAATGTAATAAATTTTCTACACAAAAATATATTTGCTTTCGCATACATAGATGGCCTTTAAAAGAGAAGCAAGCAAACAAATTTAATTACCTAGAAAAATCAAAAGTGTCCTTGACAAATTTCAACCACTAGGCATGTTTATAGCATTCAAATGTTTGAGAACGCAAACTGCCACACACACACATACATACATACATATGTATGTATATACATAAAGAAACACCCAGCAAATTTTGCAGCGTATCAGTAAAAGTCATTATTTTATAACAAATTTATTAAATTTAATTCAAAATGCAAATTAGTGACTGAAGAGTACTTAGCTTGTGCAACCGCCAACGACCAGCGCAGAGTGCACGCTTCCACCCACACCTGCTCATTTACATATTTATGTATGTATATATGTATATGTGCATATGTATGTATGCGGCTGTCAACCAGCGAAGCATATTATTGAGCCATTACAGGCCATCAAACCAGGCAACGCAGGCAGAGAGAGATATTGGCAGTCGGAGCAAAAGGCAGACGGGCGGGTTAGGCAAGCAACGAAACCGCAATTTGCATTCGCAAGGGGGGGAATGAGGTGGTCGTGATTATGGAGATGTCATACACACACACACACATATGTATGGCGTCAACAACAAAGAACATTAGTGTTTTTGCTGCGGCTTCATCGTAACGTGGAGTGCTTAATTTTCAATTTAGTTGTATGTATGTAGCACCCTGATTGCAACGCGAGGGCGCGCGCTAATAGAGGTACTATCCCATATACATACATACATACATACATATTTGAACCCATTCCAATATTGGAATCACTGCAATGACATCGTCAAATCGTGCGCAGGGTGTGTGCATGCAGGCAATATGAATAAATTTAATGTACATATTTAGCTCTTCAAAAGCACACAAACAAACACGCAACCGTACACTTGCCGGCAACAAATGGTCCCTCTCTGTGCGTTCAGTTGTTTGTGTTTGTGTGGGTGACCGCTGTACTGTTGAGTACCACAAGTAGTTTTTGAACAATTTCGAATGCAATTTTTTTAGCTACTCTCGCAATATTTTTTATCAAATACATTTTTTTTATTTTACGAGTATGCAAAGAATACTCGAGTGCGCTCTATGAAGTGTTAGAGGCAATTTATGTTAAGTAGCACTTTTTCCTTTTTAACGAAATAGGTACTTTTTTTCATTTAAGTAATTTTAAATTAATTGCACTGATTTAGCTAATTAAGCACATTTTCAGTTTACAAGCATCATTTAGCTGATTGGGGCCATAATGAGTTAGGAATTTATTAAGCTATGCAAATCTTAATTGAGTTAAAATAATTTGTTGTAAAAAAATGCAGTTGTGTTTATAGTAACTAATTAATAAATAGCCATGTAATAACACTTTATGGATATGTATTTTGATTAGCAAATTTACAAAAAAGTTATACGATTAAAATTACATATTTTGGATTTAATGCATTTTATATTAAGTTTTACTTAATTATAGCTAAATTTGTATTAAAAATTGTATATTTCTTTACTCAATTTTTTTTCTAGCCCCGCATAACAGCTGCGCTCGGTATCCATGACACTTGTGGCGTTCACAATTTGCATGGCATGCCAGCCGTTTTATCAGCCATTGCCTCAGCTATTTTTGCCAATTTTGTTACACAAGAAAATTACAAATCCGAGTTGGGTGCAATCTTTCCAGCTATGGTTGGCGCACCAGAGAATAGTAACTCAACAATTATACTTGGGGTAAGTCGGTACTGGTAAGCTGATGAGAGTTGTTACAGTTTCAATATTGTTTGGAAATTTTTTCCGCAATCATAGTGTACAAATTTCCATTTTTTGTTTTGTATAGTAGTTTTCGTTAGCTGGTGAATTTGAGTTAGGTTTGGTATGCTAATCGGGTATTATTTTTCGCAGCTTGTTTCGCTTCGTATTTTCGTCTTTGAATATGAAGATGAATGCCAAAACGAATTACAGTGAAACCTCTCCTAACGGACACCTCCATTAGACGGACATCTCCCTTGGGCGGACATTTTTTCCTATACCAAGTTTTAAGTATAAATTTCGGAACAAATTACTCCCTCTTAAGCGGACACTCTTTTGGCCGGACGCGGACAGTTATTTTGCATAAAATTGACACACAAACTCTATTGGGCGGACGCGAACCTCTTATCAACGGACATTAAGATTTCTTTTCATAACAAATCAAACAAAAACCTCCGTTGAGCGGACGCGAACTCCTCATAGGCGGACTACTAAATGGAAAAAGGGGACTTCCCGCACAAAATGTGATTGTTATGCACACATTTAGTTTGGTTTGCGCAGTGGTTTAGGTTCGTTATTTGAATTGTCAGAAACCCTTGGAGACTGATAAAAACATGAAAACTATTGATGAAAAAGGTACTGACACTGAAAAAAATTAAAAATAAAACTTACGTCATGAATGAATCTATGGTTTTATGTAGTTTATGGACTAAAATGTAATATTTATTTTTATTTTGTTATTACTTAATATATACTTACGCACATAAATGAAATGTGCATTTTTTAAAAAAATACATGCACATTTTTGTTTGAACGATGTAATATCTATATCTTTTATTCAAATAAGAAATAGTGACTATTCAATTAATTAAAACATTAAAAAGTTCTAAAACAGGCTTCCCCTCCATTAAGCGGACACCTCTCTTGGGCGGACAAAAAATGACTGACGGTGAGTGTCCGCCCAAGGGAGGTTTCACTGTAATTTCCATGACAGTCGGATCTATGTAACTGGCCCAACCTAGATTTGTATCAGGCCAGGACTGTCTCGAAAACATTTTCTCTAAAAACTCTTTAGGCAATTTTTATGCTACTACAACAACAATAAAGACGAATACGAGTACGAAGATGATTACGAACACGAATGAAGGAATAGAAATACGAAACGAATGCGGATATAAAAACGAAGACGAACACGGCGAAGATTATGAATACGAGGGCGAATATAAAGGCGAAGACAAACGACTAAAACGAAGGCGAGTTCGAAGATGAATGCGAAGAAGATTAAGAAAACGAATCCAAAGATGAGGACGAAGACAAATATGAAGACGAATGCGAAGACTAGGGCAAATACGTAGATGGCGGCTAAAACGAATATAAAAACGAAACCGAGGACGAATACATAGACGATTATGCAGACGTAGTCTAAGAATAAACTTAATATGAATATGTTGGTGTTGCTTGATTTTTTCCGACTGGGTGGTAAGATGATTTATTTTGGAACGAATTTTCGTCATGCCTTGTCAAGTTTGGTTTGCAGGCAAACCGGTTTCGGCGCTGTGCCATCTTCAGTGTCATTTTTCGTTCTTTAGTAGGTATTAATCTTAATAAAAATTTCTGCAATATGAAATGAACTAGAAATTAGTCGAAGAAATTTTCACTTCTGTATGAAGTGTGGTCCAGTCGAACTCATTTATTCAAATTTTGAGTGCTTAGTCATAGTCATTTTGTAGTGCCGAACCAGAAGTTTTATGGTTAGCAGCTTTGTACGTTGCAAGATACTCAAAGTACTATCTTTGAAAAAAATTCTTCGGCATACTTTAAAGAAAACTAGAAAAACGGTAGAATTTCGACAGTAACTGCCACTGCTAGTATTTTATTGTTGTGCACGTAAAAAAAAAAAATTTGGCCTATAATTTTAGTAAAATATTAGTAGTAAAGTGGTTCACAAAACACTAACAATTAAAAAACAACATGAAGTACAAGGTTGTTTTTAATTTTCTTACTGTTATTTACCATCTTTAATGCGGACAGTGCAGTAATCCGTTTAAATGTTAGCGGAAAATGGTACCTCTAAACAAAAACGCTATGAAAGTAGTTATACTGTACATTAAAGATACAAATTAAACACATAAACCACATAGCACAAAAAAATTCGCCAACAGTATTTATTATATGTATATATGTATGTATTTTGTTCTTCCAGGGCTACAACCGCACTGCCTCAACTCAGGCTGGCTATCAGCTTTGCGGCATTGCAGTCACCTTGTTGGTTGCCATTGTTGGTGGTGTTTTAACAGGTAAGGCCGAGGGGACAACACACAAAATAAATATATACATTAGGGCGGAGTAATTTGTTCGGAGCAAAACTTTCCAATTCTACGAATGAATTCCGTGCAAAAATGACGAACAATTTTCAAAAGAAAAAGCAGTTCATCGTCTGAAGAAAACTATGAAGAAAATTTTGTAAATGAGAAATTAACTTCGTTCAGAAAAAAATATAATACAATGATTTTTCTTTTAAAATTTGGCAGTGTCAAACGTTATTTTTGTTATTTAATTTGTTCACCACTTTTGCTTAGAATCGAACATAGAATTCGAATATGCCAAACACTATTTTCGAAATTAAATTACTCCACCCTAATATACATATATTTTAATTAACTTAACTCTGATAATAAAATTGAATTCAACATCACCTTTTTTGCTACTTCGCAGGCGCTGCACTTAAATACACCGGCGTGCGCAAGTTACAGAAGGATGAACAGCATCAGGATGAGCTGTTCTGGGAGGTGCCCGAAAATAAGGAAGACTAGTAAAGTGAAATGTTCGAGTTGTATAAATTTTTGTAATGTATTTTTGAAAACATTCAAAAGCTTAGATTAAGAGTTTTCACATTTAGGGTATTCACACCTTCCGGGTGTGTTTTGTTGCTGGTAACTGAATAAAATATAAAACACATAAATAGATAAACGGGATAACCAGCAAGGTGTGAATACCCCTATTATGTATGTACTATTAGCTCGCACCGCCGTTTTTTTTAGTTCGCTTAAGTTGTGCTTTTGAAATTCTATTGTTGTTAGATTTTTTTTAATTTTTTCACTGTTTTTGTGCTTGAATTACTATGTATATACATTTACACAAACCTGTAGAACAAAATCGAATAGCAAACACTTAAAACACAAACAATTTTTGCAGAATTCACAAAAAATATATGAATATTTTATCATTTAAATAATTTCTTTAAATTAATTTGCATTTAGTTTATTACTCTTAAATTTTTTCTTATTAATTATAATTTTCAATCAGCGAAGTTCTTCGCAAATTTGCGTGTGTGTGCCTCGTAATTCACAAACTTTGCTTTCAAACAAATTTTCCACTCTCTGTCTCTCTCTCTCTGCTTATTTTTTACATCTGATTCTTTTCTTTCTTCTACTACTTTTTTTTCTACCTACCTACCTACTTACCATGATGCCACCCAACTGTTGTGCCAATTTGCAATCATTTTTGCTGAATTTGTTTAAAGTTTCGACAAACTTTCACGCCTTTTGGACGCCGGCAGAGTGTCAGCGGTACGTTGGCGCCCAATTATGTTGCGCCACTGGAATGCCATTGCGCCCGAGAATAATTTGTATTATCGCGGTGTTTACAAATGAAGTTAACTTCGTTACGATTTTTCTACTCGTGTGTGTGTGTGTGTGTGTGTGCGCACGCACATTCGAGTTTCGAAATGGCAAAAATCACAGACAAATGTGAACTTTGCCAACTATGAACGTACATATGTATATTCGCACTGTCAAAAAAAAAAACAAAGAACTCAAACAAACAACAAATGAAAATGCAAAAACTACTTACATATGTATGTACATATACATATAAAAGCAAAGTGAAAATATGTAATAAAATTTCGCATTATTTCATTAAAAAGTTTCTGGTGCATTTTTTCATACAAACAACATATGTATTCATTAGGTAAGTAAACACATACATATGGACATACATACATACATATATTGTTGTGTAAGTGTAATTGTTCGTACAATATGTCGCGTGCTAAGTGCTGTCAACTTATTGGCTCTCAAATGTACAATTACATTTTGCACTATCTGTTGACCGTCAACGGCAAGTGTAAACATACATACATATGTACATAAATATACACACTTTTTTATACTTTTATGGGTGTGACCGAAGAAACAAAAATCATAAACGTAAAAATTTAGCTGTAATTTTCAATGTACTTATGTAAGAGGTTATTGAGCTTCTTCACTGGTTCAAAGTGACCCATTTTTCTACGAAAAAGGCACTGCAGGAGGAAAATTATTTTTATAGTCAATTTACACTTTAAGTTATTTATGTAATTAAGTATAAGACTGGATTTGTGATCAAAAATTGGAAACACTAACCCACTGTAAAAGCAAAAAAAAAACAGCTGTCATTCAACTCACCACAGTCTTTTGAAAGGCTAAAGCTTTTCGTAAGACAATTGTCAATTCTGGCAACTATCATGGAAGGGTTTTTCTGTCTTTCGAACGACTAATTGAAAAATCTCTAACGAAAAGGTCACAGCGTTATTCTGTATGTATTTTAGCAATAAGCTTTCTAAAAATTAAATACATTAAATAAGTATATATTTTGCTTTTTAAAACATAAATATCTGTGGTCATATGGAAGAGTAGCTTAAGTCGACTTAAGCGAGA
>NW_023458566.1:6068253-6096541 GCF_013731165.1 Rhagoletis pomonella | reverse complement strand
GTTTTATTGGTGCCACCTGTTGTTGTTGTTGTTGTCGTCGTCGTTGAGGTAGCCAAAGTAGAGGATGACGAGTCTGTGGCGTTGGTAAGCGCGCTGGCGTTCGAATCGAAACTCTTTAAACGCGCATCGCCACCGACCGCCCCGAGTTTAACGCGCGCCAATTGTGTCTTCAACAAATTTTGCTGTATGCTATGCAGTTGACGTGGCATATTGGTCATAAAACTTTTGGAGCGTTTGAGCGCAAAACGACATGGCGTCGGTTGCCGTGCCAGCGGCAGCAATGGAGCATTGTAATGCAAGTTTTTAACTAAATTGTTTCCCGCAATGCCGTTTAGACGCTGCTGAAGCAATTGCTGGTACAATTGTGGTGGTGGCGGATGTGGCAGTGATTGTATCTGTCCCAGTGGCGTGGGTGGTGGGGGCGGTGGCGTTAACGCATGACCATTCAGTTGACGCGCATTCGTTGTACCTAAAGCAAGTGATAGCCGCACACCGGCGTTACTACCCGATCCGGTTGGCCTTCCGATAACAACGGTGCGCTCATTTTGACGTCTAAGTGGCTTCGGTGAACTGACACCGTTAGTTAGCGTGGACGAATTTTGTTCACTTCTACCGAATTCCGATTGCACGTCCGGTATGTGGCAAGCTTCCGGCTGTGTCTCTGCGGGCGACGATGCAGGTAATATTGTCGTTAGTGCTGGTGTGGGTGTTGGTGGCGGTGGCGGTAGTGGTGGTGGCTCTTCTTTTGGTATGTGAAATATATTGATGAGATTATGTTGCAGCGACAACAGCCGCAGCTGTGTTTCGTATTCGAATATCGGTATTGCGCTCAGGCCGCGTCGATCATAATTAATGCGATCCGGTTGCTTTTCGCGGTCTGCTACGGTGCGTGTTATGCGACAAATACCATTTGGCTGCAATGTGACAATAGCCGCCGTGCCGTTACTATTACTGTTTCCGTTACCATTTCCGCTAGCGCTGCTATTGCCACTCCCCTCCGCACACGTCGGTGCCGTCGTGTGTTCGCCGTTCAACAACATATTCGGTGACAAATTGCGATACGCTGTTGCTGGTCGCCGATGCGTGGCAGAAGCAGAGGAGGATGTGGATTTCGAACGTTGGCGTTTGACCGTTGTACGCACTGGATTACGTCGCAGGCGTGCGGCGACTGCTGCACGCGTACTAGCAGCATTCGCTTTGGCAAGTTGACTATCAATCGCAGCGCCCAGCAGTGGGGAATTGAGTGCGGCAGCTGCAGTATTTGGGTTGGCTGCTATTTTACGTTTGTTGTTGTTGTTGTGGTTGTTGTTGCTACTACCAGCTGCCGTAGTCGTTGTTGTATTGCACAGTGTAGTATAGGAGCGCCCAAAAGGACGACGCAGTCGTGTGGTGAGACTAGGAACAAATGGTTCAATTTTCAGCAGTGATGTTTGAGGTAAATAGGTTTGTGCGGCTTGTGGAAGTTGATTTGTTTGCTGTTGCTGTTGTTGTTGCTGTTGCTTCGAAGCTACTGTGGCCGCAGTAGCGGCGGCAACAACAGCCGCATTCGTCGCTGCAGCATTCAGTAGTTTTGTGGTCAGAGCGGGCGTTGTTGATTTGGCAGTTTTATGTACATCGACAACGGTGGCACCACCACCACCGCCACCACTACCGCCACCCACACCCCCACCAACTACCTCCGTTCCACCACCAGTGGGACTTTTCACATGCTCCTGCCGCGTCAGAACTGCTGGCCGGCTACGCAATTTCGATATGGACATGCTGTTATGCGTTTCCGTCGTCCTATGCACCTTTGTGTGATGCGTTGCTTTCCGCTTCGCCTTTGCGCCACCCTATTTGCAACGATCGCCGCAATATTTCTGCCGACGCAGCTCAGCCAATTCTTCATGATGATTCAGATAACGTGCGCATAGCTGGGACTTTGCTAATATTTAACTTGCATTTGGAGCTGTGTAGTTGATTTGCTTGTTGACGCGACGCTGGGTGTGGTGGCTAACTTTATGTCACTCGCGCTGAACTTGTTATTGCGCAACTTTGGCAACTACTTTGCTTACAGACAGTAATAACTTTGCAGCGTTCTGACAAACTTTCTGCAATAAAATTTTTTTACAAAGTATTCGATTGGTATTTCTCGTTTGTCCCTACCTTGTGACCATACGCCGCTGTGCCTGCGCTCCCTCTTCATGCAGCACACAGCTGACAATCGGAGTCAATTTTCAATTTGATATCCACAATCTCCGTTGGTATTTTGACTTTGTCTATAAACTTAAAATATATGTATGTATGTATGTAGGTACTTTCGAAAATATCCGATATTTGAGCTGCCGTTTGAGCTCACTAGCTCTTGGCTCTTTACTGTTCAGCTGTGTTCCTGCAGTTCGTTTGTTATTTGACTCGCGGCAATTTCATTGCGTTTGCAAGTATTTTACGTTGTACTCACTTTCTTGACATGTTTTATTAGTTTGTTTATTGGGGTTATATGCGGTTGCTATAGTCAGTCTAACCAAATTCGATACGAATCCAAAAACTGCCATTCAACGCTGCTGAGGAGCGCCCCTCACTCCCCAATGCGACGACGCTCGCACAAGGCAAAATGGTAAATCCATTTCATTTCGTATGCATATCCACGACAGTTTTCATCAAATTTCTCTAACGTTTTCATGTGAATATAAGAACATTGTCATGCACCAATCAATGTACTTGCGCTTGTACACACTTGCATACAACATACTTACATACATACATATGTACATGCGACATACCATGTTTTGGTTACTAAATACTTAACCTGAAGTTGTTGCGTTTGTTTATTGCAGTGGGCTATTTGTTCATAAGTATGTATGTACATATGTTATGTATGTCCATACAATGACTCAAACAAATGATCACGTGTTGATTTTCTTCAAATATTCGTAATGTTTTTCGAGCTAATTCTTTTTTGTTATTTTTATACATATAAAAGTTCGTCTAAGCTTTAACCAAAACCGTGTAAATCACAGTTTCAAACTTTATACAAAATTTATGAAAATTCAACAAATTTTCATCAACATTTCAACTTTTTATTCTGAAAAATTAGAAAATTTGTGGGTAAGCAGTTTTATAGCCCACACAATTTTAGGCCAATGAAGTGAAAGTTTCAAACGGCTAAAAAATTGCGTTGATTTTTGAGAATTATTTTCGGGGACGGATTTTTGCACTTTTAATATGTATAATTTCTTATGAAATAAAACGCGGAAACCCGTCAGCAAAACAATTTCAAAATATCAACGCAAGTTTTTGTATTTTGCGCTTGTTATATTAAAAAACACGAAAAAGTAACCTCCAAAAAAAAATTCTCAAAAATCAACGCGATTTTTTCGCCGTTTAAAACTTGCACTTCTTTAGACGAAAATTGTATGGGC
Organism: Rhagoletis pomonella; assembly: GCF_013731165.1. Lineage (NCBI taxonomy): Eukaryota > Metazoa > Arthropoda > Insecta > Diptera > Tephritidae > Rhagoletis > Rhagoletis pomonella. Next base: position 6,093,140 of record NW_023458566.1, on the reverse strand, counting down.
TATAAAACTGCATAGCCAAAAAGTTTGTAAAAAATCAGCATAAAAACCTTAAATTTTTATGAATATTTGTTGAATTTTCATAATTTTTTTTTTTTATAAAGTTTGAAACTGTGATTTACACGGTTTTGGTTAAAGTTTAGACAATATTTTTATATAAAAATAACAAAAAAAAAATTAGATGGAAAAATTTCACGAATATTTAAAAGAAAACAACACGTGGTCATTTGTTTGAGTCACTGTATGTACTTGTATATGTATGTATGTACATAAGTATATCTAAGCGGTGTGTACCTTTTACTTTAATAACAAAGGTATGCAATGAATACACGAAAACCACTACGTGAAGTATTTGAATTCATGTTTATTTTGCGAATGGCTTAAGTAAGGATGTGTGGACATAAAATAAATTGCAAAACCATTATTACCGTTACCCCTTCCTTCACCATACACACACACATTATCATTACCATTACTATCACAATTACCATTACCATTACCAATAATATCACCATTAACACATTACAATTACCATTACAATTACCATTATAATTATCAATACCATTATCATTGCCATTGTTATTACCATTACCATTACTATTACAATTACCGACACAATGTGTCCACGTTTCTTCGAGTTAAATATTATTGCCATTATTATTACTATTAACAAGCCATCGACATATCGCTACCATAACATAATTATAACAATTGCCATTACAATCACCAATACCATTACAATCACCATAACCAACTGCCATTATCATTATCATTGCCATTACCACTACCATTCCCATTGACTTTGCCATAACCATTGCCATTACCCATTATCATTACCATCACAATTTCCATTACCACCACCATTACCGTTGCCACTGTCATTACCATTACTATTGCTATCACCATTACCTTCACCATTACCATTACTATTACCAACACAATGTTTCCACGTTTCTTGGACTTCAAGATTATAACCATTATGATTAACATTACCATGTCCATTATTGTAACCACTATAAAAAAAATTGCTAATACCATTATAATTGCCAACACCATTACCACTGCCATTACCATTTACATTGCCATTATCACTGCCATTATAATTATCATTATCAATACAATTACCATAGTAATTACCAATAGCATTACCATTGAAATTACCCTTTACCATCACCATTTCCATTACTTATTATTCCTATCACCATTAACATTGCAATTACCATTATCATTACCTTTATCTTTTCCATTGCCATTACTACCATCGTCACTTTTACGTTTACCATTACCACTACTGTGTTTCGACGACTTTTCGCCTTCAAGCCAAAGACAGCATTCTGTCCTCGTGCTCAGACCGATCCGGTGCATGTGAGAGCGCAGATTGTTATAACCAGTTAGGTACCCTGTGAGCAACCTGATGTTGGCGCCCAGTACTTACCAACTGCGTTCTCTGTTTACCCGACGAATTCACCTAGAAACTTCTGCCAAAAAAAAGATTTATTTACGCTTGGAATCGGAAGATCCGAGTCATTCCAATCCTAGAATTTTACCCATAATACCTTTCTATTACCAAAGGCACCGAACGATTAACTGAATGGACACAAACGCGCCTGCCCGATTGTGATAGCAGAGGAAGAGACAGACGACGATGGACAGACCATGTGGAGAAGGGCTTGATTTTGCTGGGCATTTCCAATTGGCGTTAGTTGGCTCAGAATAGAAACGACTGGCATTGGCATTGGCTTTGGACTCGGACAAATCGCTTAGGTAGTTGCAGAGTTGGACAAGTAAAATATCTTTCTGTTATCTGCAATTGCAGCTCTATCGAGAATATTGCTGCTTGAACAAAAATACAGAGTAGAACAAGTCTCACAAGTGTCACTTAACAATCTACAGGTTTGCCAAAGGGAGCCAGGACTGACCGCGGTGCTGTTGGGAGCAAGAGGTATCCTGGTCGCAGTGCATTTCTCAACAACCGTATTTTAACAACTGCTCAGTTTTGAAATTTATTTGTAATCCAGTTTTGACTGCGTTTTGGTACAACTATTTCTGTGCCTACTCGCTATGTACATACATACATACATATACATATGTATGTATTTACATGTGCTTCATGTGCAAAATTTTTAAATTTATTTTACTTGGCTACTGGTAAATGTAAAACAAATATGGGTCAGGGACATCTGTAGAGTATAATTTAGAGGAAGAAGAGCATTTAAAGCTGATAGCACTTGAGGCCATTAACAAATGAGACACTTGGCACAGTTTTGCATTATAAATGAAGTGTGTAGATTGTGGATAATGTATTCATACAGTAATTTGCATATGCACCTGAATGTAAACATACATATCCGTAGGTACCTATGTATAAATGTGTGTGCATATGCAATGATTTATATAATGTAAATACCTACTTATGTGTGTATGTACTGGTATGCGCTTGAATGAATTGACAACTACACATTGGTAATAAATATTTAATTATTTCTAGTCATTTCATTGAAGTAAAATGGCCTACCTGTTGCAAGAGCACTTATTTCATTTCAGGAATCACTTCTCTTCTTTCATTGCCGATAATATGGCTATGCTAAAATTTCGATTTTTTTTTGCTCCATAGTACGGAATTTTCCACAGCGATTTCGAACCACGTAGAATGAGTAAATTATTTTTTTATTATTTTAATAACATTTCAAAAAGTTGGGCCATTATTTTCTGACGTGGACATTGCATTGATAATTTTTTTTTCAAAAATTACAAATTGTTCTACAATTCAGGGTATACAAACAACAAAAATGTTCAAAGTCATCTAGGTTTTTTAGGTTTTAATTCGATGGACTGGTTCCTTCTTCACTTAATAGTTGGAAATAGACAACGGCTAATTACTACACGAATGCGTACTTATTTCAGCGGAATTCGATCTTCTCATTGATATTCTATTTAAGAGAACTATGAAATTTTATTTCTGTGAAATGTACTTAATATGTGTGCCTAGAACTGCTTTCTAAGGAAAATCACATTTCATGTTAAAAATATATGTACATTAGTGCTGGTCGAAATTTTTATTTTCGTTTAAACGTTTTGTAATTGTGAAAATACATATGTTTGCTTTATGAGGTCAATTGCAAGACTGTTATATACCATGCTCTTTATTTTACGCGGAAGAGGCCGCGCATTTATTGCCAAGTGTAACAAAGCACACTAGGCGAATAACAAATGTGTGAACTTCGAAATCGCACACATAAGAAAATGAAAGCTTGTTATATTTATATCCACGCATACTATGTAAAAATTGACTTCTATGAATAAAACAGCTATTCTTATTAACATTTTTTAATTTTACTAAAATATTTTTATTGTAATTTGATAAAATTCCGTTATAGCGCTATTATAATAACTTTAAGTGATATTTCAATTTGGTAGTTATCATTCATCGATCGGATATTCATTGTCAAAGATATGATGAAAAGACCAGACGCATCTGCGTTTTTTTTTTCAAAAAACTTAAAGAATGCATCTAAAATCGATGTGGCTCTACCTACCCTAATTTAGTGAATGTGAGTACTAGAACGATATCTAATATCGAATAAGTCGCATTGACGTCATTCGCCTCGATTTTGAGAACTGCATAAATCGAGTAGTGACCACACCTGTAGTCCTTTAAATATAATATAGGCATACGAAAATCGAAAAAGTTTTTAATAATTTTCGGACTATTTTTATTCACTAGGTAACTGAATTAACAAGATACTCAGAATTTTCATGCATGAGAAAATATAATTTCTTGCAGGTTCTTAGCTAATATTACGATATTGAAAAAATTTTATATGAGCATGAGATACCAAAATTTACTAATTTAATTTAAAAAATCTGGTCCTTTGAATCATTTGCGCGCGCTGAAGATACGTTTTATTTTAATTTTTGTGACTAATCATTATTCACTTAGTCCTAATGGGCCTCATCCATCAAAAGTGAGTTTAAGCTCAGACTTAATTTTTGCATTGATGGGGTGCGTTCAAGCTCAAGAATTTGTACTGACAATCGTGTCGGAGGAGCTTAAGCTCATTTTTTATTTATGAGGCCCATTATAACTATGTATTACAAAACAATCATGCAAAATCGACACTGCCTAATGTACATGTACATATGTACTTATGTATAAGCTTACTTCTAAAATACACTCCTGGAACTTCATTAACTTTTTGCAACAATAAAAACAGAATATACATATGTACATCATATTCATTGCAGTTTAGTGGGAAAATTTGAATTAACAGTTATTTAGGTATTTATGCCTACTAGAATTCAGTAGAAAAAAATTACTAAATGAGCAACAAAAAAAAAAGTAATTAATTTTAGTTGGAACAATATGTTAGCCTTTAACTCGTATTTCCAATTTGCGGCGTCAGATTGATCCGTAGTGTATTTTCAAGGGAAATTGATTTGTCACCTTTTCACCTTTAATTAGCGATATGTAGTTTTAACCGATTTAACTCATTTTGTTTTGCTGCATTTGTAGTTACTAGAGGAGGTTATGAAAAAAAATTAATCCACAGGTGGCGCTGGAGTCCATTGGCAGCCCACGGGAGACCCGTGAAAAAATGGTGGTGCAAAAGTAGTAAAGAAAAAAAACAAGTTGGTTTGGCTTTATCTATCAATGTAGGCAGACTACTAAAAAAAATTAGAGGAGCAAAAAAAAAATTTAAAATTTTTCGTTGATATTTGACAGGCTATATTTCGATTAAAAATAATATTGACAAATAAATGAATTGTTTGAATACTTTGAACTTTGATTGACTTGGGCAAACCTAAGGAATTGTCCGAAAATGTTTAACTCTTACATACATTTTTTTTAGAGCATAATGAAACATATTAATGCTATTACCAATAAAAATTCTCAAAAATGGGTTTTCCGCCCACCCTTATGCATATATGTATCTATGCAATTTTCATACTAGCCATCATTTCTTGCATAAAAATCGATTTCGACGAAGCCGCTTAATGCACATACATATGTATGTACATTAGGGGGTTTCAAAATATTTTTTAAATGTTAAGCTCTCACCACGTAGGATTTTCGTAAATAGAAAAAAAGCATACCCGTATTTTTTTCTTAAAAAAATATATGTATTTAAAACTGCCTCAAAGCCCATGAAGTTATCCATATATTTTATTTGGGAGAAAAATACTTTTTCGTAGAAATGATATAGAATACTTGAAAATCAATATTTTTCGATCGGAAAGCTCAACTTATCTTCAGGAGACTTCCAATATTAATACACAATTGTTTGTTTTACAATTTCTTTTTAGTACTAACGATTATATGGGCCCATTGCAATTCTTGAGGTTTTTGGGTGACCTATAAAATATTTAGTATTAAAAAATGGTTAAATAAACAATTGGGTATTGTTATTGGAAGTCTTCTAAAGAGAACAGAAAAAAATTGGTTTTCAAGAATTCAAAACCATTTCTATGAAAAAGTGTTTTTCCCCATATAAAATGTATGGAAGACTTTATGCGCTTTGAGGCAGTTTTAATTATAATTTTTTTTTAACAAAAAAAAAAATACGGTTATTGTTTTTTTTCATTTAGATAAATCCTTGGGGATGAGAGCCTAACATTTTAAACCTTCCCCCGCATGTATTTTTGAATCACCCTAATGTACATAAATACATAGATAGATGTATGTATGAAAATATGTGGCTCTATTGGTGATTTTCGGAGATAGTTAATTAAAACGTAGATATACCGATTGTAAGAGAAATTTTTGCATAGAAAACAAGTACTTATCGATACATATTTGCAACGCACTAAACTGAGTTCAGTTCAAAGAACTGAGTCTACAGCAGCAGTGCACTTCTTATGACCAATTTTCTAGTACTAGTAACGGAAGTCGGTTTGCAATGACTTCAAAAATTAGATACCTGCTCTACAAATTAGGAAGATATCTAAAAAGTCACAATGTCGCTCTTGATTGGAAATGCAGCCGCAAAGCTTAAGAACGAAAATGCATCTACGAAATGCAGTCATCATAATTGCCTCCAACTCTTGCCAGCCAGTGCACATTCCGCTTAGTATTTTTGCAATGCAGCTGCACTCACTCCTCCCTAAGTTCTTATACTAGTAGCCAATTTCTACTCAAATACCTAACTGTTGGATAGACAAATTTTTATTGCAACTACTACTACTACCTTTCATTAGTAACCGAGAGTGCTCATAGGAGGCAGCAAATGTGATACCTCAACAACAACAACTGGCAATAAAACAAAAAAAAAAAAAAAAAAAATTCAAAATCTTAATTGTAATGATTTTATGTAGAAAAAAAAAACTAAAACCCAAAAAAAACAACGGGCAAAAAAAAAAAAAAAAAAAAAAAAACACTTCACGATCTTACTTGTAGTGATTGTATGTACTACATAAGTACTCGTACTTGTAGTATGTGTAGCAACAATGAGTGGCGTATGTAAAAAGTAACCGTACATCAAGCTCGAGGTGAAGGTGAAACAAAAGCCGGCTTGTTGCATGCAACAACTTAAAAGGAGCAATTTATTTACACAATGCAATGGTATGCCAGACAGTTTACGGTCGAGGATTTGCGTTCGTTCAATTTACAACACGTCGCTACGATTCGTATTAACTAAGACGAGAAGAGTGTTCTTGCTACATATGTATGTATGTATGTATATTTACATACATATAATGCGCTTGCTTCCACTGTCAATTTGTAACGATAATAAAATTGGTTGCAAATAGTGCCAACCTGGGATGAAGATTGAATGGGTCTCATGTGTGTGTGTGCTACCGGCGGGAGGGTTATGGTGGCAAACTGGCCATTGTATTTCTGTAGGAAAGGAGTTGTTTGTTGTTGTTACTTTTTGTTATACGTTGACCGCGTCTGCAATTTGCACTTACGAGAGTACCTATGACTGGTTTTTAAGCTGTTGCCCCTAGAATGACTGTTACGCATCCCTTGTAATTGGAATGATGTGCAACAAAGACCCAAACAACAACAACAACATCAACAACAAAGGAAAATAAACAACTAAAGCACCATTGTATACACTGCTCATTTTACAACAATTGCCTGTTTGTAAGTATCCTTTTACGACTAGACGAGCACAAATGGGCAGCCAACTGGTCATCCATGCAGTACTCAATGGTCATTTCCGTAAGTGGCTGAGCACTTCTGTAGTGTTTTCTATTTCTGCTCTTTTCTATGCTATCTTTGCGCTGTACAATTCTAGTGGCCGTATGTGAGTACATATCTACATACATATATATGTATGTATGTACATATGCATTACCACCTCTATGTATTAATGTTGTCTTAATTTTTTATTTTTTTTTGTTGTGAAAGCAAATCATTCATCTCAATTACGAAAATTTGTTGAGTGCCGATTATGTTGGTATACTGATACTCGGGTAAGCATGGTTGTAAGATATACACACACGAGTACAATTTAGGCTCGCACATTTGTTTGTTTGTACTTGGTATAGATTATGGTATTTTGAGTGATTTCGAATTCAAATTCTTGCAAATTAATCACTTCCGATATGTAAAATTTTGGTAGAAAATGCACTTGATTACTGAAGTTTTCACCTAGAAATGAAGGTAAAATGCTCGTAAAGTTTTTCAAATTTAAGGCACTTAAGCTATGGATATCGATATGAAGAAACAACCATATTGTTAGGTTAGGTTTGGTTTGGTTAGGTTAGGTTAAAAAGGCGTGCATCTACTCGGACGAAAGTTTCCCCATTGTGAATGTCCTCCGTTAGCCCGGATGAAATTGTGGAGCTTCGATATTTACACTTCCGTTATCTCTACCAAACTAGTGAAAAAGCGTGATCCAAAGTATATTGAGGCGCTTTGACTGGAAAGTTGCTCATTGACATAGGAAATGCTGAATCGATTAGTCCTCTTCCTCATCGCGCCAACTGGTTGGTATTCGCTATCGTTGGAGCATCGTTTAACGTCCAAAGCTCCTTTATTTCGTGTTAAGCCTCGGCTATAAAAACCTTGAGACTTCACCGACGTCACCATTACTCCATAGATCATTTGTAACGGCTGTGTTTTACTCGTCAATTTACTTCATTTGAACACAACCTAGAGTCTTCTATGAGACAAGCAGCCTTCTCTACAGTAAAGATCTCCGCAAGAAAGACACTACAGGCGTTAGGCAGGCGATAAATTCCCTTATCTGCAGGATGTCTGAATAGAAACTCCCGATAACTTCCGTCTCCATGAGCCATCTTGAGCCATCCGTGCAGACGGAAATTCCATAATTTCCCGTCATTTGGCCACAGTCTCATTCTTCTCCACTTGAAAATCGCGTAAGAGTCGTTAAGCGAAACTCCCAGAATGACCTGATGTAATCAGTGTCGGCATCTTAGTCGGTTATGAACCAATTCTGCTGTCCCATTTTAAGTTCATTCAAGATTGCTTCGTGGCCATACTCGAGCGGTTCCAACAACTTCGATTCCCTCAATGTAAATGCCCCTTTATGTGTCTACGAATACTTACGGCGATTATTTTCTGATGACGAGCTCTGTGCCTACATCTGTGTTCATTATTCTGCTCTTAATACTTGTCACTATAAACTTCTGGATACCATGTGCCTCCAGAGCTCTACTCATTCTTGAAAGCGCACTCAACGCCCAAGAAGCTAGCTAGAGTATATTCCCTATATTCAAGTGACTTTTCAAAAGTATTGACAGCTTTTATGGAAAGAGCTGTGGGCCAATTTACGTTTGCAATATCGCTTAAGAATAATAAAGTCGGCGGTACATCGGATGAGTGGTCCAAATTCGGCGCCGAAGAGTTGGCTGGACACACCAACACGAAGAATAACTCTTGCCAAGAGGTGATACTTTGTGATCGATAGAAAATTTCAAAGAATATCCCTCTCTCGACCAATAAAAAACACATTACACAAATCTGTAATCACTCTCGTAAATGGTGCTGATTTCTACAAGGAAAACAATAGATGAAACCCTTGCTATGTTTACCAGTGCCCTATACCTAGTTTTATGCCACTCTTTCTTCAGATTTACGCCTCCAAGTAAGCGTTTTGTCCAAGCAAATTCCCAAGTATCTTTATGTGACGCAATTGGTGGGCTCCGTAGGAGTGGTAAGAGCACTTCGCCTTGCGGTGTGCCTCTGGACCCGTAACTGGGGACATACAGCTCGTAGCATGTATGTATGCAGATCTTTTCCAAAGAAGAATACTGTCAGGGGTTCTGAAGGTGAATTGACAATAGCCTCCGGAGAACGTTGTTGAAAGCATATCAAATGTGAAGAAAATCGCCTAAAATTAGTTTTTTGATTATAGAAAATATAAGCCAGTCCGGGGGGCCGATTAATTTAATGTACATAAATGTTTCGGATAAACCTTGTGTCTTGTGTCATTCATGAAGCATTCATTCTGAGTGAGCTTTCATTTACCCTGTACTCGTATTTAGTTGGAAACAAAAGCACTTCAAGAGGTTTACTGATAAAAATATTTCATACATTTGTTGCGTAGGGTTTGTCCGTCAGATTCTGTTTACATAAGTATTTACATAAGTTTTTTTTACATAAGTATTTACATAAGTATTTATTTATATGGTATGTATGTATGTACATACATATTCAATTTAAATATGTAATTATGTACAAATATACGTATGCCTCTGCTGATAAGATGACACTATGCTATCAAAATTGTTTTTATTAAACTTCAGTTTCAATATTCAATTATTTGTATGACTCAGCTGATAATGCACGTATGTATTGTGCTTAAAATTAACGGAAATTTATAAAGTGTATTTATTTCAAATGAAATTAAATGGAAAAATTGGCCTTTGATAACATTTTAAAACTATAATTTTCTTTCTTCTTAAAGAGGAAATGTAATCAAAAAAAGATTTATCAGAGCAATGAAAAAAATGCTTTCAGGTTTGTTGAGGCTCCTCGGATTGCCTTCAAGCAAACACTTTGACCAGCAACGATTTCATATACAAGGTGTCCCGATATAAATTACCCTATTTGAAGGTGGAATAACTTTTACGAATAACGTCGAATGGCGGTTCATTTATGACATTTGTAAAGTATGTAATTATAATTTTTCGAAGTCAGCGACTGTAGTTATTTATATTTTTCGTTATTTTGCGATTTTTATAATCTCTATTACAACTGTTATTTTCAGGTGTAATTTTTCAGATCATAAAGGTTTTAAAATGGTCTTAGAAATACCGTGTTCATCATAGAGGTTAAAAAAACAATGGAAAAATAATCAAAAATAACGATTATTTTGTGATCGAAAAAAAAAAAAATTTAGCTATTAAATATTCCTTTTTAAAAAATAAAAACCAAAAACACGCAACACAATGCGCATCCTAAATCAGGGCTGCCACGCTTCTATGTAACACAATTTTTTATTTTGTTAATTTCAATCAGCATTGAGGGTTGCCACTTAAATTGTAAAGTAAAAAATTTATTTAAAAAGCTAATTGTTTTTTTTTAATTTATTTCCAAAAATATATTTTTTTAAAGCTATCCAAATGACAGTATTTGATACCCAAATTTTGAAAACTTTAAAAAGTATATGCACTTCGAGCAGTGCTCGGTTAACCTGGTATTGTAATAAAATCTAGAAGTTCAAATAAGGAACTGTAGCGGTATTCTTTAAGTCTTGCAAAGCCTTTGCAAGGTGCACGGTAGAACTGTCTCTCTTAAATGTAAACAACCAAAAAAAACTCCTCGTATCTCGTGATCTGGAGATATATCACGGTAGTTTTAGCACCGCAGTACTGTATTGTGAAGCAATGTAGAGAAAGTTAGCCTTTCTTGTCTGGATTCCAAACCAAATTTGACAAAGGATGAAGGAATTTCTTTCAGAATATGTCACTCAGATTATGATTTCGCACTTCTTCCGATCCAAATAAATATACAGAAAAAAGAACCGTATGAATTGGGCAGAGGGACACATGCATACGTACATTAATTCCAGCTCTCCGCGGTTTATTCATTTATTAATACTCTACATAATAGTTATGAGATGGAGCAAAATTCCCAACAGCTACTGAGTGGTTAGCTTCGCAAACACCACCAACTCGAATATCAAATATCCGCTAAGATACTCGTATGTATGTACATATGTACATACATAGTAAGTATGTAATATGCAAGCTCGTCTATGCTCACTAGCTTTGTGGTTTATGGAAATTCTCACAGATCATTTGATTTTCGCGGCTTATTAATAATCATAGCAACATGCGCATACATATCAATGTTGACAAAATACCAATGCCGCATCTGGAACTGATCGCACTTTGACAGCGATAGCAGGTGGTCATACTTTTCTACACTCTAAAAAAAAAGTTGAGCGGCCTTCTTTAAATTGTAGGAAGTTTTTTAAAGAATTTTAAAGCGTTTTTGTTTTTTCTTTGAAGGAACGGTGGATGAAGTCTCATTGGGACGACATTTTATTTTTTATTTTTTCAAATAGAATAAACTACAAAAACAAAAGTTGCTAACGCGGAGTTGACTATTTTCCTCCAAAAAAATTTACCTAGAAAATTGGTGTGTATAAGTAGGTATTTTATTATTTTTTCAATATTCAAACTAATTAATTTTCTAAGTGTATCTAATAAAAAAAAAAACTAGAAACAAATGCATGCATTTTTTCACACAGTCTTTATTTAATGGCAACATAATCTCTCAACATTGTTCATATTACATAGGTACATACATACATACATACTCGTACATAGTAAATCACAACTTCATTGACTTTTTTAGGTGTGCGTACATACATATGAACATACATACATAACTACCAAGGCGTAAAGTATTCATCGTATGTATGTATGTATGTACGTAGAAATAAGACACCTGATATGCTATTTATATGAAGGCTATATCATCAGCCATTGCCATGTGAATACGAATATGTATGAACATACATACATACATACATGTTAGCAAAATCATCACATTTAGAATAAATATTTATCTACCTATATACCATGTATACATACATACATATGTATATGGAAAACTCATAACAGCTTTGAAGAAATTTTACTTAATAATTCTCTACATACATACATACTACATATTTCTAAGTGTCTAAGTTTACAAACTACTAAATGCTATACCGTTTCATTACTAACTAGACTTGCAGTAGTGTTCATTGTTGCTCTACTCTTCAATCCATTGCTAAATTTGTTGTCGTTGCTCTTCCTACGATTACCACCAATTCGCTGCTTGCCATTGAGAATTTGTGCGACATCTGCATCATCGATGGTTCCCTTAAATATTAGCGGATATGGCCATTCGTGACATATTGTTGGACCATTATAATTGCGCAGCGCAATGATAAGCTCGTCTAAGCGTTGTACTTCGAGTAGCTCATCGTTGAAGTCTTTCACTTCGTCGATTAGTTGAGAAACATTCGATTCTAAAACCTGTTGGAAGATATTGCAGATTAATCGATACTGTGGACAAAAAAATACAAATTACGTATAGTAAATATAGTTACATATATATATGTATTTATGCATTTATGCATAAAGTTTCATAAATTTATAAAAATGTGATATGAAAGAACATCAGTAAAATGCGCTTGGATACAAGTATTTAGGTGACGAGAGGTAGTAGGATTTCAACGAAGCGCACCACAGCGCTTGGAGTTACGGCCCTAAGATCGTAGTTTATTTAGCGCGCTTCGATTATTTCCTTGTTCCAAATCTGAAGATATGGCACGGATGGTAAGAAACTTGAAACGAATGAAGAGCTAATCACTGAAAAAATGCCTATAGAGAACTTTGAAGAAACCTATTATTTGGATGGGATAACTAATTGGAAAAACACTAGAGTGTATATATCGAGTTGAAGGGACACAATGTTGAGAAATAAAATCATTTTTTACCGAATAAAAAAGTATTCAAAAAGCCACTGACTTCTAAAACTACCCTGATACATACCATCAGTGCTGGAAATCGTATGCTAATTATATGTACCGATCATTGATGTTACACAGCTTCCTTGATATATATTTCGCCTTATTTCAGGCCTTTGCCTATGTTCATACCTTGTAATAACAAACTCTGCATTCTATGCTTTATCAAAGAGATAAGGGAACCGCGTAAACGAAAATACTTTGTGCGAATTATCCATTTAGGTAACTGCAGTCTTCTATTGTCTTATCTACGTAAGTCAGCATACCGCTGCAAATTACCCAGATTAACGAACAAAAATGCTTAACTACTACCTATATATATGTATGTAACTATGTATAGTGTTATTGCTACCGTCATCAACATTGTCAACAATTTAGTTTACCCATTGTCTTACACCCTTTTCCAACAAAAATATGTATGAAATGTATGTAATGGGTGGTTCGTAAAGTGGTTTCTTTTTAAAAATTAACAAAAAATCAAATTTCTTAGATATATTGTTGGTTTATTCCAAATAGTAGACATTCCCATTTTGTATGGAACATGATTTGAATCCTGTTGCTGCCTCAGCTGGCTTCGCAGTAGCGCATGATGTTAACCCAGTTTTCCAAGACCTTGGTGACAGTTTCTTGCGCTAGCTCACGAATGGCCTGCTCGATGTTCGCCTTAAGGGCCTGAATCGTTAATGGATTGCTCGCATAACATCGGTCCTTCACGGCAATCCACAAAAGAAAAAACCTAACCGCGTCAAATCGCAGCTCCAAGGTGGCCAATTAACATCGGCGAGACGGCTGATAACACGTTCAAGTCCATGTCTGCAATTTCTGGCCACAAAATATCGTTTATCAAGCCTCTTTAGCGCTCACCGTTGACCAAAATGTCGTTTCCAGCAGTATTTTCAATTAATAATGGGCCAATATGCCATCGCACCAAAAACCGCACTAAACTTTCACTCTTTGAGGATGCATTGGCTTCTCGATGATCAAGTTAGAGTTGTCCGATTCCCAGATGCGGCAGTTATACGCCGAGATAAAAATGCGCTTCGTCAAAAAGAAAAAAAAATCGAGCAAGATTTTAATTAGTTTCGAGCTGGTTCTTTTACTTCTAAACTATAATTGATGGAAATGCCTTATTCACGTAACAAAGTTCCAATTCGGCATTTCATCGTGGTTGCGCATATTTGACATTTCCATCAAGTTCAGTTTAGAATTAAAAGAGACTGATGCTTTGGGTTAATGCATTTCTGAACTCACCCCTGCTGCTCTTATTTACCAACGTCGTTTACGCGTAAAGGGACTAATTTTGTTCCGCGGAGATACGTTATGATTGCCAGTGGCAAAATAACATATGATTAAAAAAAAACACTATATGGACCACCCTTTACTTGTGTATGCAATTCAAGTACATATGTACATATGTTTGTACTTAGGTAGGGATTGAGGTTAAATAATGGTAAATAGTACAACGAAAGTGTTTGAAGAAGCAGTTGACGGTGTCGGTAATGATATGTTGTGTTGGTGCTGATTGTTTGTTTGCCTTTGAATTGTGTAAAATTGTATTCATACTAATTTTATTTTCTTTACGTTTACAAGATATGCATACATACATACATACATATCGCACACGATCTTCAAAAGTGACACAACTCAAAATTTGACATTTTTGACATTAAAAATGTACGCAGCGACTTTATTTGCCTTTCAGCAAAAGTTTGAGCAAATTTTTGTTATTATTTTGTTGGAAAAACCTAAGCTAAAGTCTACCTTGCCCATATAATAAGAACGTGTAATTTTGAGTTGTGTCTCTTTTGAAGACGGTGTGCGATATGTATGTAAATATTTACATACATATATTCAACCACTCGAGCGCCTCAAGAATATTGACATTGGGTAAATGCTCTAATTGTTAAATAGAAGAAGGCACGAATACAAATAATGCAATCATCAGTGAATAGCCGATGGGAAAATTTCAGTGGGGTGGGTGGGTTTCTAAAACCTTCTCTTGTTTGGGCTTTTTTCTCTTATATCGCCGATTATAGCATTTATCGCTGAAAAATGACAAGGCCATGTGATTCTGGTATTATTATTTTCTTATCATGAAGATACTTTGTTAGACCGCTTAAAAAAATTGCGAAAAATGCAAGAGAGTGCGATAAGGAATTTTAAGTAGTAGCAGTTTTAAGTATTTTTTCATTATTGAGAAAAAAAATTTAATGTCAGTTTCGATTTAGCAATTAGGTTTGGAAGACAGCTTGGGCATTTCAAATTAAAGGAACAAAATGGACTGACCCTGGGACAAATGAAATGTAACAGCGAGGTGGCGATTATTCCCAGCAATGAAAATTTCTCTTTACGAAAAGATAATCTGTACCGCGCGAATTGTAGAGAAGAGGATTACGAGACCAAGCGGTAGCAAGTTTGATATCGATATACACTAGGGTGAAGCTTAAAAATGTCAACATCTAAATTATATACGCAGCACTTCTTTTGTTCTTTGTTCTACGGGCAAAATAAAGACATCTACGAAAAATTAAAAAAAAAGAGTTTTAGTGTTCGCTGAGAGGGTAAAAAAAAATATATTTTTTCATCGCAAAAAGTCAAAAGTTTGTCTTGAAATCTGCTAAATTCGACATAGTTATCACTGAAACTTATTCATATAAATTCATAAACCAAGTTAAAATAAACCAAGGCAAAATTTTGCCGAATTTTTGTGACTTAAAAAAAAATTTTTTTTTCCACCTATAGTAGTGACACCCAAAATTTTTGAAATTTTAAGGACCACCATAATGAGCACACATTGATATACTCACAATTATGTACATAGTATCTGCGCTTGAACCTAGATACCGAGCTATCCTGTAAGTCAAGCATGTAAGAAAGTGTAGAAAAGACAGCCGTCTTATAAAGTACATGGAAAATTTTGAGCGACCTCTAAAAATATTTTTTATCTCAAAATAAAAAAATTAAGGTATGTATATGTTTTCGATATAGCACAATACCTGGGGGTGAGAGAATTGAAATACCGACTTTACTTTTCTTTTTTTGACTAACCTAATGTATATACATTAAAATTTTTTCTATGATTTTCAACAATCAACAAATATTTTCAACCATTATTATGCAAACATAACTCCCATGACACACCTCGTGTATTACCTAAATACTATGTAATACGAATATTATATTTATGTAAAATATTGTAATCTATATATCTTTCCATTTACCAAAAATTCAATATGCAAATTGATTACACATTGCAACATTTGACGTACTCGGGTGCGTAACTTTTCGATGGTCAGCAGATGCCGCTGCATGGCATTAGTTGATGTTTCCGTTGTCATATTTTTTGCTTATATTTTGACGTATTGTCTAGTTGACTTAATAATTGACTAAGCGAGCGTATGAAAGCTTCCACACATTTGTAAGCATGTAAATAGGTATGCATATTATACATACATACATACATATGTATATGCATTTGTCAATATGCTGCACTAGTTTGTTGTTATTTCCACACCGACGGACACATTTAACACAACTAATTTGTTTATATTGAAACGATTGCTAGATGTCGGCGTTCGGAAACACTTTGGAAAATCAATTTTGCATAAATTTTTTTGTGATTATTAAATTTTCTTTTTAAAATATTGCACTATGTTATACTACATATGTATATAAGTGCTTGTATGTATTTATATTTTATGTTTTTTCTCATCTTTATATGTCATTTCTTGTCACGCACACTCATGTGTCAGTTTGTAAACTTTTTTCAAGCCTGTGTGATAAGCATTAATGACCCGCGTTGCATGCTACTTGCAAATCTCCGACGCAGAAACACGTAAATAGTATGTACATATGTATGTTGACAGGAACCACGGTGTACTTTTATTCAGCAAAATCTCACTCTTTAGATGTCAACTACTAGACTAGAAACACATTTCTCCAACAGGTACACCCGTTGCGGTCATTAGTGTCAACATGATTGCATGACAAGCCAACACCCGCGCCCTCACGCACCTACATACACAGAACTACCACGAATGCCTTTAAAAAATGTGCCCACGCCGCAATGTCTGTGTGACCATCTCAGAGGTTTTTCACTGCACTGTTCTGTTCTTGTTAGGTAGGTTAGGTGCCGGCAAGTGGTGTGCATTTGCTTTAACCTCTCCTAAGCGACATTTCTCGTATTTATGGGGCTTTTTGGTGCACAATACACACACACACACAGACACACACAAAAGAAGAATCCAATCACCCACAAATCGAAAGGTCGTTATGGAGAAAAGCTCTCTGGCTGGTGGACGCGTTTGAAATAAAAATTACGCCGAGATGTTTTCAAAATACGTTAGGCTTCGTCATCGAGCGTCACCGTCAGCGGTCTAGCAATCCACCGGGAGCCAAGTATAGTGAGCGACTGATGAGCATTGTTGTAGCAAAGCTGAAAGCTGAATGCTTAGGCTGGTATGTGTTGCTCGACATCGCATTTTTTTTTTGTATTATCGTTGTTTGTTCTTTCGCTTTGTTTATTTATTTAATTTTTTTTTTCGCTTTGTATTTTTATTTCGTTAAGAATGACACAGTAACTCATGCAGCGCTGCTGTCGTAGCCAACAATGCTCAGTAAAGAGCGTTTTTGCTCAATAGTTCTAGCGAACGTGAATAAGAGGAGGTTATCAATTCGCTTTCGAGTTTGCACAAACAAAATGTGTGGGACACACACGCTTTATGTGTAGCGATTTACTAACTAGAACAAGGGCAAGCAAGATAAAGCTTTTGTAATGGGTACGTCTCTTGGCAGTTGAAGCTCAACCTCTTCTACAGGTGGTGCGGCGTTCTGACAAGTCTGTAGTTTCGTCCACTGCGTCCGGGGACTAGACCCAACTGGTGCTGGCGAGCGACTTGAGGACCTTGTACTTTGTTGAAAACTGCGGTTGTGTGTGTGGAGAAGGAGAGCAGGCTATCAAAGGTGGCCCCTAAAATTTTCGGGTTGTTTACACTTTATTGGTGTGCCATCGACGTGAATGCCTAATTCTAGCCTGACCTCCTTCGTCCAGGTGGTGAAGAGGGTCACCGTTGATTTCGTTGGGGAGAGTGTTAGGCTTCTTGCAGTGAAGAATCGGGAAAGGCTGGAGAGATAGCCGTTTACTTTTGAGCAGAGGTCATCAATTCCATTCCCAGATTACAATATCGAGCAGTCGTCAGCGTACGAGGCGGGGGGAGTTTCGAGATGTAGTTATAGTTGAACAGTAAACGTGAGAGGACACCACCTTGTGGAACCCCTTGTTTTATTTTTCTTGGGCAACGAGGAATTGCAGACGGTGTCAAACGCATTTGACAAGTCCAAACCATGCTGATGCTTCGCTGGGCCAAGTGGTAGGTGAAGTACGGGAGTAGCAGGGTCTCTAGTGTCTTCGCGATCGGGGAAAGGAGCGTTATCGGGAGATAAGAGTCTCCTTTGTTGGCGCGTTTCCCCGGTTTCAGCAGTTTACACACATCAGGAATAATGAGAGTGGTCATTGACAGGTTAAGGATCTCAGTGAGGTATACTACAAATGTTTCAGCATCAGCATACAGATTCCGTTGGGATGTTGAAAAACGTAATACGAGCTGCCAATCTGAATTGCAGGGGTACCAGATTTGCAGGCAGTATCGCGGTTATCATGCCCTTTCTTTTTTATGGCGCAGGAACGTGGACAATGTCGGAAAAGGTAAGGAAGCTTAGCGTCTCTCAAAAGAATTATTATAAATTTCTAAGACCCCGCTCGATGAGTGAGGAAGATTGAATGACGAAACACACGATAAATACATGCATACATATGTATGCCGGATAGAAATACACCGCTTCTGCTGGTATGCACGCATGGATGACGATACTCTGGGGAAAAAAGAGGTGGGTAACGAAAGCAATGACACTCGCGAAGACAATGAAGGCACAAGCGCAGATGAACCGGCCTTCCCGTGGTATGTAAAACTGGCGTAATTTTTCAAAGCAGAAAAGCAATCGGCGGAGATTTTTGTTCTCGGCATAAAACCGACAAACATTTGAGGTGTCAAATAATAATGAAACATATTAGGGGTATTCACCAAATTGAGCAAGTGACCTGACACTCGGGGAAAAGAACTGTTAAGCTCAAAACAACGAAAGTTTTCAAAGTTTTTGCTTGAGCTAATTAGGTAGCTCTTTTTCCCGAGTGCCAGGTCACTTGCTTAATTTGGTGAATACCCCTATTCTGTTAAGCGCATATTCTTAACGACTTGATAGTTAATTTGAATTATTTGTAATAAGTAAATACATATATAAACACAAAGTTTTTTTTCCAACATTTTATGACGTCATCGTCGCACTTTGTTTGCGGCATGCCACTTTGCCCGCATTCTTTTGCACATCAAATACTTATATGCAGTAATTTAATCTATCACTTGTATTAATGGCATTTTACATATATGTATGTACATTACATATTGCCAACAACATGGGTGTAAGTAAGTACTTAACTAAATGCTTGTGCATATTGACATACATACACATACATGCATATATATATATATATTAATAAACAGTACAAAATAAAAGTGCATGTACACCAGTACTTGTGATAACCCCTGAGAACATTGTTAACAAATTGGGTCGAATAAAAAAACTTCGCGGATTTTTAAGCACATTTTTGTAAAAATTTTGTTTATTTATAATTGAGTTTACTCATTCAAGTAAATTGGCCATTATTATCTATTCGGGTAGCTTCATAATTCCATCGGTGTAGAAATTTTGTAATTTTCAGCGGCTCTACGGCGGGCCAATTTTTCACCATGAAGAGAGTTTGACAGATACCGAAACACATAAAAGTCACTATGGCACTTAGGCACTATGCGGCGGATGCTTCCCAACCAAGTTCCGTTAATATGCTCCGAGTCATTAAGGATGTGTGTGGCCTACTCCATAACTCCTTTTTAGTAGACCAATTCTGGTCGCTCTTTCTTGATTGCCTCATACAAACGGTAGAGTTGTGCAGAGTAGAAGAAGACCGTGTTGATCGTGTCATCACGTTTTTACTTTTCAACCAAGTTTCAATTAAATATGTTTGAGTAGAATGCACTTTTCAGAAGATTCCAAACTGACCTGTGGTTGATTTGTTGTGCCTCCGCTATCCCTGACAGCTTGCATGCCGTTGTTGATCAACCATAAAACCATGAAATAAAGCAAAATTCACTAACCTTTCCAGTGACTGGCCGACCAAAGCGAGGTGTATCTTTGACATCAAAAATTCCGCAACGGTATCGAGAAAACCTATCCTTGGTCCGGCACAGCATTCTCACCGTACACTTCACACAATTTTCCGTTGTGTAAAAGTGTCACATATCATATATTTCTCCAGTTATTAAACAAATTTTCAAATCAATACAACTTTTTGTACGAATGACGAATTACAGAACTGGCTTCACAAAAAATGTAGCCTAAAATGTCCTATTTCAAACGCACGTGAGTTGGGCGCAATTGCATTAATGTTGTCAGATTTATGGACCTAAATATCACATAGTGACAAAAAATCCGCAGTGAATTTTCATACATACATATATGACCCAATATTATTACGTTGTTGCTTGTGGTTTTAATTTTTTTTTTGATTTACATATGTATGCATATTTAAATGTATTACATATGCATACACATATGTAAGTACATAAAAACAGTCATGAGAAAAATTATTCGAACTCAACTCCGGAAATGGGTGGCACATGAATGGTGGGAACATTCAGAAACAAAATGGAACAAAAAATAAAATAAAAGGGTACTCACTACGGCTAGGCTTTTTTGAATATCCGAA
The DNA here is from genome assembly GCF_013731165.1 of Rhagoletis pomonella. Lineage (NCBI taxonomy): Eukaryota > Metazoa > Arthropoda > Insecta > Diptera > Tephritidae > Rhagoletis > Rhagoletis pomonella. The sequence continues at coordinate 6,072,389 of NW_023458566.1, read as the reverse complement.
TGCGACATGTTAATATAGCGAACGCCGGGCAGTTGCAGTGAAAATTGAACTTAACATCCTCATCCACTAGGCAAGATGTGCTATACTTAAAGGTCTTTAGAGCCGCTTGGCTATCACTGAAGACCTTCCGACCCTACTTCCATCTTCGTTACAAGTTCGCGGAGAACTGACATTTAGGATTTTCTACTTTGTTGTGCAACTAAGGCTACCTACTAAGGGCGCTGTCCACCAAAATCTTATATCTAATATACATACTTTTCGACGCTACTGTATACCAGCATATGCATAACTGTGCTTTACTTTACAAAAATAATTTCCCATGAATTCAGGCATTATTTGCCCCAAACAAGTAGTAGTTATGTACATATTTTGCTGTGCAAAAAAATTCTGATCCGATTTCGAATATGATAAATATTTTCTCTCCATATGAAGTTTAAATAAAAAATTAACACTTCTTTTATCCAATAACATAAATGCTCATGTTAAGTGAGACAAATAAACTATAAATATACACATATATATATGTACATGTGGATTTTAAGTGTGATTTTATGAAGGATTAATTGGTTATGTAAATTATTGGCATGCTTATTCGGTAGAAAATATTGCACTCAGAATACAAATACCAGCCGTTCGGTGGAGTAGTATCACAATCCAGAATTTAATATTTTTCGGTTAATATAAGTATGTATATGTATATGTGGCTCTTTATTTTGTGTTAGCGCAAAATGTGGTACAAAACTTTTATATTTGGTTTCAGAAGTTAATTTTCATTTTCACTGTTTTAAAACTATGTAAAATAAAACCGGTTTGTCCGGTTTTTTTTCTTAATTTCAAAATCGGGAACCACGTTTTTTCAAATTGTAATTTTTCGAATAACTCAAAAACCGGTTTGAAAAAAAAAAAACGGAATAATTGAACACCCTAGTATGAATCCTTCTGCATAGCCGCAGAGTGCTTACTTGTTTTAGTATAATATAGTTCAAGTTGGAAGTGTCTTAAAATTCGCATTGCTGAGGCATTTGCTTTCATATAAAAGGCGTTTCGGTTCAAAACCGGTTTCCTGGCTTTATAAAAATCTGCTGTAGTAAAGTTTACGGCCAAATTAATTTGTGTATTGACTGAAAATCGCGTGGAATATTTAATCAGGGAAGTTAAAAATACTTGTAAAATAGTATTTAAATAAAAAATACAAATACGCCACAAAAAAGTATTTGAAATACAAATACAGATACAAAACGTTGTAGCTAACAAAAATCTCAAAACTTATGTATTTGTTGCAATGAAAAAGTGAAGAGAAGAGAATGATGAAATTTGCAATTTGTGCATTACGCTTCGCAATACATTTCGGGTAAGCCGAATGAGAAAATTTTCAAATGTAAAAAAAAAACAAGTAAGAGCAGCGCTGTCTTCGGCTATGCCGAAGGCTTCATACCTTTCATGAACATCTGCAAATTTTACTTTGACAGATTACTACTTTTGAATACATCTGCATACATCGATAGAGGAGTTACATACTTATATAAAAAATCGCATCTAAACAATCAGAGGTATGGAAGATATACTTTATATGACACCAATCTAAGTGATTTTCACCGCTATGTGATCGGTATGTAAACCGGTAACACAATTTATTGGGTTTAGTTTCCTACATAAAGGAGATATATCGCAAAAACTGGTATCTGAACAATCAGTGCTATAGGAGATAAAGCTTATACAGCATAGATTTTGACGATTTTCTCAGTAGACTTTGTATTATTATTTATAAAATATCTTACGAAATTTATCGGTTTTAGCTGTTCAAATAAAGGAGTTTTACAGTAAAATCCCATATCTGAACAATCAGATGTATGGAAGATATATGTTGTAGTCATCCGATCCTTGTTATTTTCACTGTAAGTATTCTGTTAATAATGAGTGAAAATGGTGCGAAATTTCATGTTCCTAGCTGCATAAATGGAGGAGTTATGATAAAAGACCTCATATCTGAACAATCAGTTGTATGGGGGCTGCAGGTTATAGTGGCCCGATCTTTGTTATTTTCGCTGTAAGTCTTCTGTTGATAATGAGTGAAAACAGCGCGAAATTTCATGGTCCTAGCTACATAAATGGAGGAATTATAACGAAAAATCTCATATCTGAACAATCAGTTGTATGGGAGCTATAAGTTATAGTTACCCGATCTTTATAATTTTCACTGTAAGTTTTCTGTTGATAATTATTGAAAACAGTGCGGAATTTCATGTTCCTAGCTATATAAATGGAGGAGTTATAACGCAAAATTTTATATCTGAACAATCAGTTGTATGGGAGCTATAGGTTATAGTGACCCGATCTTTGTAATTTTCACTGTAAGTATTCTGTTGATAATGGGTGCCAGAATTGCAAAATTTCATGTTCGTAGCTGCATAAATGGAGAAGTTATAATGAAAAATCTCATATCTGAACAATCAGTTGTATGGGAGCTATATGTTATAGTGGTCCGATTCTTCCGGTTCCGACAAATGATTAATACATTATAAAAATACACCCACCTACCAAATTTGATCCGGATATCTCGAAAACTGAGAGACTAGATTGCATACAAACAGACAGACAGACGGACAGACGGACAGACGGACATGGCTAAATCAACTCAGCTCGACGTTCTGATCATATAAGTATACATTTTCATGGGTCTATCTCTTTTTGTTCTGGTACTTACAAACATCGGACCAAAGTTATAATACCATTTCATGCTCATGAAAGGTATAATAAATGACAGTCTTGTATAGGAAAATTTTATGATATGACGTATAATGAAGAATAGAAAAGGTATTTAATAAACAAAATACTGCCCAAAAAAGAATTAAAAATACAAATAAAAAATACTCTTCTAAACATGTATTTAAATACAAAATACTTTTTTGTATGGCAAATACTTGTATTTGAAATATGTACTTAACATCTTTGCATTTAATACATAAATACAATTTTGATTAATTTTAAGGAAAGGCAATATAGAAAGGCAGCGCACAAAATAGAAGGCTAGAAATGTATAATAAATTAAAATAATTCCGCTAATTTCACTAATTTTTAGATGTATGTATGTGTGCACTTATTAACAAATATTCAAACAATTAAGCGCAAAAACAATACAAAAAACTCGTTTAATTAGCGGTTAATAATTTTACTTACTTACATGTTTGTATGTATGATTTGTATGTAGCTCATCTTGATACGTTGAAAAGACAACATGTGGTCTTCAATTAGTAAAAGGCTGTGAAAAACCTTAACAAGTTTATCGAATTGAAACTAACTGCTAAGCTAAGCTAAGCTTTTGGGTATAAATAAATAAAGATGTAGTGAACTATGTACATATATAAATTTGTATGTGTGTTCAAAGTGGCGTTATAGGTTCGTATTCGTCAGCAGCGTGATCAGGTCCCTCGATCTGGAGTACAACTGTGCCCTTGAAGGCCATCAATGCCTCCTTGTGTTTCAGTTGCCCACCAAGTCAAATTAGCAACTCTCGGCAAGTATTATTTATACTGGATATTCCTGCTGGCGTACTCTAATGGAAGATTGACCTCACATCGCACGTCATATCTTCACGTGCCCCCTCAATGCAACGCATCTAACACATTTACCTCTGCCTTTTGTTCAACACTGAAAGATTTTATTTCGACTATGACGTATTACAAACAGTTTGAAAATCTTCATACATATAAGCAAAATGTTACTCATACGACAAGACTGTTCCAAAATTAACTTATGAAGGGGAAGTCAGAGGTCGGCTATTTTATGTGTGCACTATGGAACAGTTCAAAATTTCTTTTTGGGTCTCAACCTGTAATGGGTGTAATTAAAAACTTTTGTATTTAAAGTACCGGTTTTGATACCACCATGGCAATTGTGGCTAAGATAATTGAAAGTTTTTCTCAAAACAATTGAAAGAAAGTAGGTAAGATAGCTTGAAAGATTTTTTTATTCTGTCACGAAAGTCTGACAAAAAAAAGCTCCCTTGACAATTTTTATGGTGAAAAGATCTTTTGACAGAAAGTATGTACTTGTATGTAATATTGATCGTGCTGCTCCAGCAGTCGCAATTGCAGAGTAAGCAGAGCACTGCCGCGCCATTGGAAAGATCTGAGATT
>NW_023458566.1:6056064-6068243 GCF_013731165.1 Rhagoletis pomonella | reverse complement strand
AACTCATATATTTGTTCTTTTTCTTAATAGATCTTTTTTTAGTTTCTTTTTATTATTAGATTTTATTGATTTTAAAAAATATTTATTTTTTTATTTAATTTTATTAGTAGGACTTGTTAATTTTTTAAATTATTATTATTTTTTGTTTATTTTATATGCTTAATATTTTATTATTTTAAAAGCAAAATATTTTTATTTTTTAATGTTATTTTATTAACTTTCAGATTTTATTGTTTTAAATTTTTAGAAATTTATTATATTTATGTTTTAAAAAGCAAAATATATATTTATTTAATATATTTAATTTTTAGAAAGTTTATTGCTAGGAGACAAACAGAATAACGCTCAGACCTCTTCGTTAGGGATCTTTCAATTAGTTGTTCGAAAGACAGAAAAGCCCATTCAAGATAGTTGCCAGAAATGACAACTGTCTTACGAAAAGCTTTTGTCTTTCAAAAGACTGTGGTGAGTTGAATGATAGCTGCCAGAGTTGCCGTCTGAATACCCATACACTTAATGGTACTATTAAAATTTTCGTAGCTATTTTGGAAATATTTTAAAGGAACTTGAGAATTTTGGGGATTTTTCTTAATTTTTTCAGGCCTTTTCGGGATTTTTCATGTTAAATTTTTGATCTAACTTTCGGCTTTTTTCCATACTTGTTTTTGTTTCAACATTACTTCGGGCTTCTCGAGACATCATTAAATTTTGCTTTTACAGTGGGTCAATGTTGCCAATTTTCGGTCACAAATCCAGTCTCATACTTAATTACATAAATAACTTAAAGTGTAAATTGGCTATAAAAACAATTTTCCTCCTGCAGTGCCTTTTTCGTAGGAAAATGGGTCATTTTGAACCACGGAATAAGCTCAGTAACCTCTTACATAAGTACATTAAAAATGACAGTTAAATTTTTACGTTTATGATTTTTGTTCCTTCGGTCACACCCATAAAAATATAAAAAAAGTGTGTATATTCATTATTATGTACATATGTATGTATGTTTACACTTGCCGTTGACGGTCAACAGATAGTGCAAAATGTAATTGTACATTTGAGAGCCAATAAGTTGACAGCACTTAGCACGCGACATATTGTACGAACAATTACACTTACACTACAATATATGTATGTATGTATGCCCATATGTATGTGTTTACTTACCTAATGAATACATATGTTGTTTGTAGGAAAAAATGCACCAGAAACTTTTTAATGAAATAATGCGAAATTTTATTACATATTTTCACTTTGCTTTTATATGTATGTAGTTTTTGCATTTTCATTTGTTGTTTGTTTGAGTTCTTTGTTTTTTTTTGACAGTACGAATATACATATGTACGTTCATAGTTGGCAAAGTTCACATTTGTCTGTGATTTTTGCCATTTCGAAACTCGAATGTGCGTACGCACACACACACATACACACACTAGTAGAAAAATCGTAACGAAGTTAACTTCATTTGTAAACACCGCGATAATACAAATTATTCTCGGGCGCAATGGCATTCCAGTGGCGCAACATAATTGGGCGCCAACGTACCGCTGACACTCTGCCGGCGTCCAAAAGGCGTGAAAGTTTGTCGAAACTTTAAACATATTCAGCAAAAATGATTGCAAATTGGCACAACAGTTGGGTGGTAGGTACGAAGGTAGCAGATAAAAAGTAGTAGAAGAAAGAAAAGAATCAGATGTAAAAAATAAGCAGAGAGAGAGAGAGGGAGAGAGAGTGTAAAATTTCTTTGAAAGCATAGTTTCTGAATTACGAGGCACACACACACAAATTTGCGAAGAACTTCGCTGATTGAAAATTATAATTAATAAAAAAAAAATGTAAGTGTAATAAACTAAATGCAATTAATTTAAAGAAATAATTAAAATGATAAAATACATATTTATATATATTTTCTGCAAAAATTATTTGTGTTTTAAGTGTTTGCTATTCGATTTTGTTCTACAGGTTTGTGTAAATGTATATACATAGTAATTCAAGCACCAAACAGTGAAAAAAATTAAAAAATCTAACAACAACTAATAGCATTTCAAAAGCATAACTTAAGCGAACTAAAAAAAACGGCGGTGCGAGCTAATAGTACATACATAATAGCGGTATTCACACGTTGCTGGTTATCGGGCTATCTATTTAGGTGTTTTATATTTTTTTCAGTTACCAACAACAAAATACATACACCCGGAAGGTGTGAATACCCAAAATGTGAAAATTCTTAATCTAAGCTCTTGAATGTTTTCAAAAATACATTACAAAAATTTATACAACTCGAACATTTCACTTTACTAGTCTTCCTTATTTTCGGGCACCTCCCAGAACAGCTCATCCTGATGCTGTTCATCCTTCTGTAATTTGCGCACGCCGGTGTATTTAAGTGCAGCGCCTGCGAAGTAGCAAAAAGGGTGATGTTGAATTCAATTTTATTATCAGAGTTAAGTTAATTAAAATATATGTATATTAGGGTGGAGTAATTTAATTACGAAAATAGTGTTTGGCATATTCGAATTCTACGTTCGATTCTAAGCAAAAGTGGTGAACAAACTATATACCAAAAATGACATTGGCACTCCCTAATTTTAAAAGAAAAATCAGTGTATTATAATTTTTTCTGAACGAAATTAATTCTTCATTTACAAAATTTTTTTTAAAGTTTTCTTCAGACGATGTACAGCTTTTTCTTTTGAAATTTGTTCGTAGAATTGAGAAGTTTTGCTGCGAATAAATTACTCCGCCCTAATGTATATATTTATTTTGTGTGTTGTCCCCTCGGCCTTACCTGTTAAAACACCACCAACAATGGCAACCAGCAAGGTGACTGCAATGCCGCAAAGCTGATAGCCAGCCTGAGTTGAGGCAGTGCGGTTGTAGCCCTGGAAGAACAAAATACATATACATCTACATATAATAAATACTGTTGGCGCATTTTTTGTGCTATGTGATTTATGTGTTTAATTTTTATCTTTAATGTACAGTATAACTACTTTCATAGCGTTTTTGTTTAGAGGTTACATTTTCCGCTAACATTTAAACGGATTACTGCACTGTCCGCATTAAAGATGGTAAATAACAGAATGAAAATTAACAGCAACCTGGTACTTCGCGTTTTTTTTTAATTGTTAGTGTTTTGTGAACCACTTTCTTACTAATACTTTATTAAAATTTTACGCCAATTCTTATTTTACGCGCACAAAAATAAAATACTAGGAGTGACAGTTACAGTGGAAATTCGACCGTTTTTCTAGTTTTCTATAAAGTATGCCGAAGAATTTTTTTCAAAGATAGTACTTCGAGTATCTTGCATTGTACAAAGCTGCTAACCATAAATCTTCTGGTTCGGCACTACACATTGACTATGACTAAGCACTAAAAATTTAAATAAATGAGTTCGCCTGAACCACACTTCATACAGAAGTGAAAATTTCTTCGACTAATTTCTAATTCATTTCATATTGCAGAAATTTTTATTAAGATTAATACCTACTAAAGAACGAAAACATGACACTGAAGATGGCACAGCGCCGAAACCGGTTTGCCTGCAAACCAAACTTGACAAGGCATGCCGGAAATTCGTTCCATAATAAATCATCTTACCACCCAGTCGGAAAAATCAACCAACACCAACATATTAATATTAACCTTATTCATATGCCGAATTTCCACCAGGCATTGAAATGAAAAAAAAAATTAGTCACATTTAAATATGCCATGTGGAGATGAATTTAATGACTATTCTTTTAACGTAATGGCTTGCATACATATTTGTCGTTTAATGGCTAGTGGAAATCTAGCATTAGACTTCGTCTGCATAGTCGTCTTCGTATTTGTTTTTATATACGTTTTAGCCGCCATCTTTCTATTCGACATCGTTTCGCCTTCACTTTACTCGCTGTCTACGTATTTGCTTTAATCTTCGCCGTGTTCGTCTTCGTTTTTATACCCGCATTCGTTTCGTATTTCTATTCGTTCATTCGTGTTCGTAATCATCTTCTAACTTGTATTCGTCTTTATTATTGTTGTAGCAACAGCATGAAAATTGCTTAAAGAGTTTTTAGGGAAAATGTTTTCGTAACAGTCCTTGGCCAGATACAAATCTAGGTCGGTCCAGTTACGTAGACCCGATTGTCATGGAAATTAATTCGTTTTGGCATTCATATTCATATTCAAAGATGAAAATACAAAGCGAAACAAGCTGCGAAAAATAATACACAGTTAGCATACCAAACCCAACTCAAATTCGGTACTATACAAAAAAAAAACGGAAATTTGTACACTATGATTGCGGAAAAAATTTCCAAAAAAAATTTGAAACCGTAATAACTTTCATCATCTAAAAAAAAAACAGTAACTTTCGAATGGTGCTTTTGTTTTCAAAATCAGCCCAGTAGAACCCGCCCACAAAAACGGACAAAAATACATATTAATATATAGATAATGAAATTAAACCAAAACTGCAATTATAGAGAAAAAAATTTCAGATTGTCCGGTAAATAGCGGTGTCCGGATTGCCGAGACAAACACTATACTTTCATTTTTGTCCTGCGCTCCAGCCGGAATTAATTATTAAGTATAATCTTCTACAGTACCAACTTACCCCAAGTATAATTGTTGAGTTGCTGTTCTCAGTTGCGCCAACCATAGCTGGAAATATTGCACCCAACTCGGATTTGTAATTTTCTTGCGTTACAAAATTGGCAAAAATAGCTGAGGCAATGGCTGATAAAACGGCTGGCATGCCATGCAAATTGTGAACGCCACAAGTGTCATGGATACCGAGCGCAGCTGTTATGCGGGGCTAGAAAAAAATTAAGTAAAGAAATATAAAATTTTTAATACAAAATTTAGCTATAATTAATAAAAACTTAATATAAAATGAATTTAATCCAAAATATGTAATTTTAATCGTATAACTTTTTTGTAATTTTCCTAATCAAAATACATATCCATAAAGTGTTATTACGTGGCTATTTTAATTAGTTACTATAAGCACAACTGCATTTTTTACAAAAAATTATTTTTACTCAATTAAGATTTGCATAGCTTAATAAATTCCTAACTCATTATAGTCCCAATCAGCTAAATGATGCTTGTAAACTGAAAATGTGCTTAATTAGCTAAATCAGTGCAATTAATTTAAAATCACTTTGAAAGCAAAAAAAAGTATTTCGTGAAAAAGGAAAAAGTGCTACTTAACATAAATTGCCTCTAACACTTCATAGAGCGCACTCGAGTATTCTTTGCATACTCGTAAAATAAAAAAAAAATGTATTTGATAAAAAATATTGCGAGAGTAGCTAAAAAAAAATTGCATTCGAAATTGTTCAAAAACTACTTGTGGTACTCAACAGTACCGCGGTCACCCACACAAACACAAACAACTGAACGCACAGAGAGGGACCATTTGTTGCCGGCAAGTGTACGCTTGCGTGTTTGTTTGTGTGCTTTTGAAGAGCTAAATATGTACATTAAATTTATTCATATTGCCTGCATGCACACACCCTGCGCACGATTTGACGATGTCATTGCAGTGATTCCAATATTGGAATGGGTTGAAATATGTACATATGTATATTTTTAGCGCGCGCCCTCGCGTTGCAATCTGGATGCTACATACATACAACTAAATTGAAAATTAAGCACTCCACGTTACGATGAAGCCTCAGCAAAAACACTAATGTTCTTTGTTGTTGACGCCATACATATATGTGTGTGTGTGTGTGTGTGTGTATGACATCTCCATAATCACGACCACCTCATTCCCCACATTGTGAATGCAAATTGCGGTTTCATTGCTTGCCTAACCCGCCCGTCTGCCTTTTGCGCCGACTGCCAATATCTCTCTCTCTCTCTCTCTGTCTGGCTGTCTGTCTGTCTGCGTTGCCTGGTTTGATGGCCTGTAATGGCTCAATAATATGCTTCGCTGGTTGACAGCCGCATACATATGCACATATATATATGTAAATACATACATATGTAAATGAGCAGGTGTGGGTGGAAGCGTGCACTCTGCGCTGGTCGTTGGCGGTTGCACAAGCTAAGTACTCTTCAGTCACTAATTTGCATTTTGAATTAAATTTAATAAATTTGTTATAAAATAATGACTTTTACTGATACGCTGCAAAATTTGCTGGGTGTTTCTTTATGTATATATACACATGTACGTATGTGTGTGTGTGTGTGGCAGTTTGCGTTCTCAAACATTTGAATGCTATAAACATGCCTAGTGGTTGAAATTTGTCAAGGACACTTTTGATTTTTCTAGGTAATTAAATTTGTTTGCTTGCTTCTCTTTTAAAGGCCATCTATGTATGTGAAAGCAAATATATTTCTGTGTAGAAAATTTATTACATTTTGCATCGAAAAACTTCGTTTTTCGTAATCAATTTGCAATTTACTAATTAACTAAACAACTTTCATAAATTTTATGAAAATGCTCCACAAATGTTCGTATAAAACTTTTTGATTTACTTCAATAGCATAGTTTAAAGTTACTATTCAAATGTAAAAAAAAGACAAAATCAATTTTAAATTTTCAAACGTAGTCATCTATGAGCAAAATACTCTATCGAGTGCATGGAAATGGTAAAACGTCTTTATATCCTCAAGTTGTCTGGACACTGCGGACTGCCCCCACATTAGCATTGAACGTAGTGCCTGTCGACGTTGCAGGCAGAATTGTTGCGGAGCGAACGGCCATCAGACTCAGGGAAACCGATTGGTTGACCAACTTAGGGACTGGACAGTCTGGAGTTGTAGGGGGCTTAGATTTCATTCCTGATCGTACGGATTACTGAGGAGTGCGGCGCGCGAGACATCTGGCGGAGGGGTGCGATGAATTTCTTTACGGATGGACCGAAACTGGACGGCAGGTTTGATGGTGGGGTCTTCTGTCGACATCTTACCAACAGCACTAAGCTCAGGCTCCCGGACGTCTGCAGTGTATTCCAGGCGGGAGTAGCTGCTAACAAGGAGGCGGTGAATTCACTGCTAAGGAGCTTTATAAGAGTCAGGGAAGTGAGCGTATATTCTGAGAGCCAAGCGGTCATCTGGGCCTTGAGTTCGTTGGAAGTGAGCTCTAACTTGGTTCAGGAATGTCTGCTCTCTCTTTCGGTCGCGTTGGAATACTTTTGCATTAGGCTTATTTGGGTTCGGGGACACAGCGTCATTGAGGGGAAATGTGTGTGGTTGACGAAGTGGCCAGGGAAGGTACTCGTAAAATATTAACACCAGATAAAGAGAGGCTGGGGGTGCCATTGATCGCTTGTGGTACATTCTTGCATAGATGGGCCTCATGTCAGCTCAGCGAGTGCTGGCCGAATACCACGACATGCGCGATCGCAAGGTGCTTTTGGCCGGGCTCGGTCGAGGGCACTCCTCAAACTCACAAAGCCACAGCTCTCACTTCCGGTGGCGATTTTAACGGGTCACTGTCCTATCGGTATTCACGCAGTAAGGCTGAACTTTCTACCGGACCCCTTATGTCGCAATTGTGTGGAATAGGACGCGAAGTGGAACCATATCAACACTACCTTCTTGAAATACTTTGGCTCTCGCTTTCTAAATAGCCCCGAGGAGCTCTGGGGCATTGAGATAAGTCTAATTCGTAAACACATAATCGGCTCGGAGCGTTTTATCGATAAAGTTTAGGGCGCCGTTCAAAATTGTGGCACCACAAAGGACCATCTCACATTATCTAATTGAGCTCCGGTAACATGGGGCTGCCACCTTACCTAACCTAACCTAACCTGACCCCGAAACCAATAATTTTTCAAAACTTTGTCCGCCACATTCAATTTCCAAAAACACAGCTAATCATTTAAAAGTAAATATTTTTACCGAAGTTTCGAGACTATAACCGATTTTTTTTACCTAAACCAATTTTGGAGAGATTGGGCCTTCAGTTGCGAATAATGCCTCATATGTATATTTTTGCTGCGTCCAAGACAACCATTGTCATGGATGGAAAACAGCAAATATATATGTATTTATATGTTTTTTTTTTTTACTTGAGAACCGCATGTCATCACCTTTGCCGAAATTATCGTATGTGCTAGAAACCAAACCAGTTTTTCGCCCAAAGGGGTCCATATAATGATCTAAAATACATATCGTCACATGAAACGCAAAGAGCCATAACTAACAAAATTTTTGTATTTACATAGAACGGTTTGGCGGTTCGGTTTGTGGCCACTCCCTATTGAATGGCGTTAAAAAAAACTTTCCCCACATATCTGCCTTTCTGCGGCCGGGTTCAGTAACTGCACTAAAAATTTATTCGTAAACAAGCTTTTATTAAAAGGTGTTTGTATTTTATCTTAGCTAAAGGCATTTTAATTAGTATTACGTTTTTTAAGGCATGCAATTTAGATATGCAACTTAGGTTCTTTTAAATAAATACTAAATATGTATGTGGACCCTTTTCATCTGTGAGAGCCACTTACACAAAACGAAAAATTGTATTAAATAAATACAAATTAATACCTAATTTTATTTGCCCCATGAGTGCGTACCCAAATTTCTACATCCTTTGAACCCAAATTACACACTTTGTGTCGTAATTTCTTTATTTAATCTTAGAGCTAATAAATAAATAGTTTTTCTTGCCCGCCGGCTGCACTATACATCATTTGAACCCTAAAAAAAACGACGAAGATAAATTAACAAACTATTTTACACCACAAACAAATATTTTATTGATATACATACATACATACTCGTACGTATTTACTCTATGTGATTTGCTGAAAATGTTTGCCTTTTTTGTTTGCTAAAAAATAATGAAATATTTCGTTTGTACTACAAAATGAGCGAAGGAGAAGGACTGTTATTATTATTATGCGCTTAGGCCAAATATTTTAATTAAAATTTTCCTTTATTGAACAAAACCAAAATTGCCATTAGTAAATTTTGTGTGCACTAAAGCGACGGTGGCGAGTGGTAGGTATGTATGTATGTTTGTATGAATGTATGTAGCCTATGCATTGGCTTATTTACAAAGTTGTGTCCAACACTTGACCTTTTTGTCAGCCGCAAGGCAACTAGTTTTATTAGTGGAAAATCGCACTACATACTTTTATAAGTAGGCATGTATGTATGTATGTATGTGCATAAATATCGATGTATGTATGTATGTATAATTAGTGGATAGTACACAAACTGAAAACAAGGCTAATGCGGCTACCGTAATGAATATGGTTCAAGTTAATAACCAAAATAACAACAATAACAAAAATGTGTAGTGGGCAGCCCGCAGGCAGGCAGGCAAGCAGAATTAAAGGTACAAGTGGACAAGAGTCACTGGAGGACGAACAAACTCGGCTCAAAACACTCTATTTAGTGCTTGAATAATAGTTGTTGCTGTTGTCGAGTTGTAAAAGGGGCATCCAACGAATATATGTAATTAGGCATATTAGGGTGGAGCGAAAAAAATCAATTGCGTAACATGATCACATTAAACGCTTTCCCATTGGATAATATTTACGGTCGCCCCAAGAGCTTTGAAATTATTTGGAAAATCTCTCAAATTATTGTTATTTTATAGTTTTTTTTTAAAGAATTTCTAGAAAGATTTTTCCATACAATTTTTTTATATGGAAGACACTGTCAGCAACACGCGATTTTTTAGCAACTTGAAACTTGCACTTTACTAGACTAAAATTTAATGGGCTACAAAACTGAGTATATACTAGAAGATCTTTTTAAATGGTAAAAAATAACCATAATTTGATTTTTCGCACTGTTAAAATTTCGAAATCGAACAATTGATTTTTTCCACCGCACCCTAATGTACACACAAACATGCCCGTATATTAACGTTGCTTTCGTTAGAAAATTTTGTATAAAATTACATAATTTACATACCAAAATTTTGGAAACGAAACAATTTTAAATTCGGAAACTTATGTTCAACATTTTGTGTCTATGGTATGGTATGTATGTATGTATATTGGAGTAGGCTGCAAATATTTATGGGCATTATTTGTTTTGTTTTAATTTACACAGCATAGTTTTAAAAAGTTTGCACTCCACATATTTAGATGCGTGCGTGCATGTTTGTATGCTTACTTCTTGTGTGTTTGTACAGCACTCTGGTAATACGCAACGTATGAGCAACCTTCATCTGTTCATTAGCCCGCTAATGGTTTTATTGTTCCCTCGTATGCACTTAACTATAAAATGTGTACTAATAATTACTGTAAAATTAGTTACAATTCAAAAATTTACAATAACTATGGCTGTACTTAATTTGGAGTTTTATTGTAGATATCTTTTCGATTTGGTATGGTTGTGGTTACTTCTCTCAAATGTACTGCTATTACAGACTTACACATGTGCTTTAATGTAAGCGCATTTATTAATGTTTGTATGCTCATAAACATTTTATTTTAAATACATATACACTTTTTAATGATAGTTTGCTCTAAAAAGCTTTTACGATACATTGAAAGATTTTGAATCAAATTTTAAATAGGTAATTAAAGAGAAATAAAACTAATACCGCATTTCCACTGAGCATTTAATGGCAAACAAGATTAATAACAATGTTGCACATCGGATACAATTCGCGCCAAACAGTTAAAAATAATTGTCTGTAAGTCTAGTTGTAGATGTAATTTTTTAAATGATACAATCTTTTGTACTTTCAGTACCAAGTGGAAATCGGACTTAATTTTCATTGAAATTTTTAAATTTTAAGTAATGATGCTTTCCTGGTTATCGATTATAATTTTATTCAGATTCCAATAACAAAATACAGTGAAGAGTAATAAAAAATAGTTAACTGGCCGACGCGGCAGTCTGTACAACAACGCTTTATTTGAAATGTTGTCATTCAGAATTTGCTCTCGATTTATGGTTGGTATCCTGCTGCTCTTTCTTATAAATAAATATCGACGCGAGCAAATTAGACAGGAGCTATGTTCCAAAACTATGTAGGGCGTTAAGAGTAATTTGCATACCAAAGGCAGGAAAGACCCGTCATGTATTCTCTAGGGGCTTCAGACCAATCAATCCCTCAGGCAGCATTTGTTATTAAGTTAGCATGCTTACTGCAAAGGTACAAAGCTCGCTTTCTGAGACCGTTTGGCTGGTTCTCTCGCAGATATACTACGCAGCTCATGCCTTCCCTAATAATGGGAAGACTTTTAACGGCGTTCTTCCTGCAAACTCTATGGATAAATTGGATGTCGAAATCGAGCTTGTCCAACTTATCTATCGCATCTATCCAAGGAAGAGTGAGTAGAGCTACTCCAAAAGGCGGCCCTTTCACCCATACTTTGGGGCGAATCCATAAAGAAGTAGGATCTGTCAGTTAGTTGACTGTGCGGACGACACAGACTTTATGGTATGTGGAAAGTCCTAAGCCACCCTGTATGAACTTGGCTTTTTCTCTTCGCAAATAGTATTAAACTTCTGTTACCTTCTCTGACAGGCTGAAGTACGTTGCCTGCTCATAGTTAGAAAACTATTTGAATATTGCCAGAGAGTGCTGAACATCCCGTGATTCCAGGCCACAGAAGCATAACTGGACGCTGCAGACCCCATCAACTGGTGAGACGGGGTACTATTGAGTAGCTGTTACCGTGTAAAGAGCACGTGGTGGCACCATTGATCATACTTGGTATACAGTTGGAAGCATATTTAGTTAGTTCACCGAGCGCTGAGCAAATGCCTTAAGATGCAAGGTGAGGGTAGGTGGAAGGCGGTCAATTACCAGTCGCATCTCTCTATACGGTTTATTAACGACTGAAATCCATGCGATTCATCTCACCATCGGCTGCTTGTCTTACTTTAAGGTTGAAGCACCTAAGATCTCACCTTTTTAGATGACCTTATCTTGATTTCCTGTTAATGTTACATGCATATAAGAGCCAGTAGATGTGATTAAAGAGAAGTTAAATTTTAACAGGCAGGCGAGAAAACGGCCCTCAAAAAGGTTTCAGCAAAAACTAAACAACGCTTGTGAACATTTAGTATGGGTACGCAGTATTTTTTTAGCTTCTTTTCTGTTCATAGTTTTCTCCTGGAAAGAGCAGAAAAATAATTGGTGCTATCACTTCTCCGAGCACCGTATTTATAGTTTATGATATCCGATAGCATACTGGTGCATCTACATATCTTGCCAAAGTCACAACATTTCAATAATCAACAATACCGACAATAATGAAACATTA
>NW_023458566.1:6044235-6055664 GCF_013731165.1 Rhagoletis pomonella | reverse complement strand
GTGACGAAATACACTTTGTTGTATGAAGTGTGTGGCCAGCCTCCCGTTGCGCACGAGCAGCCAAATTGTGAATGCCCGTTCAAACAGAGTAATGGAATGAGTTGCGGGCGTCGAATGCCAAATAGTCGACAAAGCTTAGGTCAAAATTCCAAATTCACTAATTAGCAACGGATCCAACTGGACTATAGTATGCACAAATGCATTGCTACATAACATTTCACGAGCGGGTGTTTATTGTATGTAGTTGCACTAGCAAAAATGTATCAATAACCGGAAGGCTTATGGCGCACAAAGCGATTTTAGAGATGCATTGAAAACGAACTAACATGAACGCATACGCACTGCATACAGCAACAAACAAAACAAAAATTATATTAAATTCTAACATGACAAAGGGTGTATATAGTTAGTTGTAACCAAAGGGAGTTGGAAATGTACATATGAACTTACCGTGAGGTAACGATAACCCAACACCGAAATGCAGCCGGCAATGATGCCAATTAATATAGCGCCATGCGATCCAACTAGTAAATTACAAACAGTGCCGATGGCAACACCGCCAGCCAATGTTGAATTTTGTACATGCACCATATCCAATTTGTTCTCGTGACTAACAAGTGCTGACACTATGAATGTTGTAACTGAAAATACAAAAAAGCAAAAAAAAAAAAAAAAAAGAAAAAAAAAAAAAAAAAAGGAAAATCAAAATGACTGAATATAAGGGAAGAGAATTGTATATGTAAGTATGCATATTGGAATTTTCAACATACTTGTAAGTATGTATATAGTTACAACATATACATATATCTGCAATTAGCAGAACATAAGAGAATGCATGATAAATGAACTTATGCCAAATGAAAAGGCACACAAATAGCAAAGCGCACAGAAATTTAAAAAAAAAAATACGACTATAGGTTTGTATATTGCTCCCGTGGAAAAATTCAAACTGATGGCTATGATGATATTTGATTTTTATATATGTAGGTATGAATGTAAATTAGGTTGGGCCAATATGGCATAGGAGTATTCTGCGTGAAATTTTAAGCAAGTTTGCAGAAGAAACCAAGAGTGTAAAATCAATTTGGTTTTTTTTTTTCTCAGCAACGATTTACTTTGCGGTAGTGCTGTAAAAAAGTGTTTGATTTTTTTGTACGAGAAATTCACTTCTGGACTTATATAACTTAGAAAACAGCACTGAGACTACATGCCATTCATTGTACTGTTGTCATGTCCCTTTTAATCTGTTTTAATCTACGAATAAACCTTAGCAGATGATTGGGTGCCAATGAGCTCAGGTGTTCGCCTCTCAACACATCGCGGCCTAATGCCGCATACCTACTCCCTGAAAAGGCGGGGAAGAAGCTGAAAAAATATTTCGCCATCTCATCCTCTTCAAGAAGGGCTGGGAAAATGGACTTGCCATGTATGCCTATCAAAGTTAGGTGTTTGTCCCAAAATGTGTGAGTCCGACCGTCCGATTTAACCAGCATTCAACTTCAGGGAACTCAACATTATAAAATCAAAGGTAATGCTGGCGTATTAAATATTTTGCGACATTGAAAATATACAAGTGCTCAGACCTCTGCCGGTAGCCATTTTCACCACACCACACTCAGTGTTATACCAACATCCGTTTCTTCTTAGTCTGCAGGTGATGTATAAAGACAAAAAGTGACGGGAAGTGAAGCAGTGCGACAAGACCAGCGCAAGGTTTTGTACCGTACAGAACACAGCGATTGTTTTGGAAGTTTAGCAAGTAGATTTCCCAAGTTATTGATTGAGAGTCTGCTCCACTACACCACTGACACATCGCTGAATGTGGGTCTCATCGTAGAGGTATAAATTCAGAGGATTCCCTTTGTTGGCAGACCCTTCGTTTTGCTGAAAACTGGTTTACATTGCCTAAATGCGTTAATTAAATGCTATAATTAAAAACAAAAGCTACATGTTGGATTCCGCATACCAATAAACCCATTATATCCAGAATTGCCATAAGTGAAGATTTATCTTCAAAATTAAGATTTTTCGGGCTACTTTTTGTATTAAAAATCTTCAAAAAATATTTTTTTTAAAAGCAAAATTTTTCACTGAAAATATCTTAAAAATTAAGATTTTTCTGTATGATGTAAGATTTCAAAAATTTAAGTTAAATTTGTTAACTTTTTATATTTTCCCTGCTACATCATTGTAAGTAGCAAATGAAGGAAGAAGAAGCATGTTTTTAATGATGAATATTTTTCTGATGAATATTAAGACCACTCACAAGGCGAATGCATATAAGGTGGTATCGATTCACAAAATACAACAATTACTTGCATTTTGTCTTCGCTCTTAGCGGGCCATTGTCAAAATTCAGCTATTTTTTCCCAGAATGAAAAAGGGCGACAGAAAATACAATAATTTCACGTTTTCACTCACTCACTAGCGGAATAAAAAAATTTTGATAATTTTGTAAGCCTCTTGTCAACCATTATTTAATATCATTCATTATCGAATTTGTTTTTTTTTTTAACAGGTGGCAGCCCTCCTCCATGAGTATAGAATTGATTTTATATACATATGTGTATCTTTACCAAGTTCTTGCAATCTATAAAAAATATTTTCTGAGATATGATATGCGACATGAAAATTCCGTTCCGTTCCGTTCCGTATACTCGAGATTAAATCTGTCCTATATTTTAAGTTAGGCTAAATGGCATTAGTGTAGAGTAGTTAAAGCGTGAAAGTGTAACCAATAAAAAACTCACTTTCGGATTTATAATATTAGTAAGGATTAAATGAGGGAATATGGAAATTTGATTGGAGATATGTATAAGGCCTAGTAAAAAAAAATACTTAAATAAATCCAGACAACTGGTAATTAAATGGTGGTTGGGGTTAACGCCTCACTCAAGCGATTTACAGCTTCAATCCACCAGCTCATCTTTAGTATAAGCAGAAAGTGGTGCAGTTGTTTCAATTAGTTTCTGTTGCAGAAGTTATCGCATAAAATAAATTAATTTACTCCTCTTTTTTTCCAACCACACTCAATAAATTCTTAACCTTAAGCTATGAGAACAAACATGCCGATAAAATGTGGCGATTTGATTTTCACCACATTGCTTTGGCAAACTTTAGTATTACGTTTAGAAAAGGCCATAAAAATTATCATGCCACAAGCATGTATGGCCGTACGAAAATAATCGAGGCTTTTCAAGCAACACATACTCGCACACACACTCGCATTCAAAGGCAACATGTCAGCCGTCTGCCGTAGCAGCTGCGTGACTGCAACAAAGTCATATGACATGCACTTACATGTAAATACTTGTACACATAAATACCTACATGCTTATGCGCGTGTTTTTTTTTTACACAGACGATGAAAATGCAACAGGAATGTGGCGCATTTCGGGCGACGCCAATGCAAATTCACGCACTGCTGCTGCTGCTGCTGTCGATGATATGGCTAGCAACATTTTTGGTGCTTTAGAATTTGGTTTAATTGGTTGGTTGGTTGCACGTCTGCTTGTGCGCTGGGCTCTACCTTGTTGCATGCCTGCACCTACATACATACATACATATATATTTACACGTGTAAGCTTTGGTTGTGTTGCCCTGGTGTTAGCAAAAATTATTGCACATTATGTTTACGTTATGTTGCAATGTTAAGCACCAAACGGCATACAGGCACTGGGTTGGTAGAGTTTTCAAGAGGTTACTAGACACTCTAATACCCAGTTTACATTGTACACCGCAGTACACTTCGGTAACAGCACTGCCTCTTCTGGCATTTTTGAACAACTTTTTAGCTTAAAAATCAATTAAACAAGCATTTTCCACAGAGCTACTACAAATGTTTACAACATTCTCGTAACACCTGCTCGTTATGCAATACATACTACAACACATACATATGTTGTTGTAAACCATTCAATTTACTTTACTTATGTTTATACATACTTGCTAGCTGATAGGTGTGTGTCGGTCTGTGTGCATGCGTATAAGTGTATTACCAACGGGACATATGAATATCAGTAAACAGTTTAAATTAACACCGCCGCCGGTGTCATTTCAGCCATAAAATGTTTTTGCTAAACAAAATGGCAGCAACAATAATAATAACAACAACCGCACAACCACCCTACTACATTCATTTGTTTATAGTTATGTGAGCTTAGTATGTAAATAGTAGTGCAGCAGCTGGACTAGCAAGCAAACGCAGGACACTATATTTATTCAACACTTGCCACACACGTGCTAGATGGCTCATGGGTGGTATTCGCATATGCACACACTCACAAATAAATACTCATACGACATGGTGTACAACATGTCGGCTTGCACGTTAATGCTGCCCTAATGCCCAATACAAGCGAACTTGCCCGAACTTTAATTACATCAGCGACAAGGGCTCAGCTAAATGAACAAAAAACAAAAAAAAAAGCAACAAAAAAAGAGACTTTTAAGTGTTTTTGTTTAGCGTTGCATGCTTGTGTGTAGCTATGTATGTTTGTACTTAAAATTGTATGTGGCATTTTTTGTTTTTTTTTTTCGGTCAAGTAAGTTTTTATATGGCGACGCCTGTGGCTGGGTAATTAGAAGTGCATTGCATACTATTTGACTCTCCGTCGGACCAAATTGTAAGCGCCAAAATATAATATTATTATTATAGCTTTTTATAGAACTTTATAATACTTATTTTGCAAAACACTAAGGGTCGGTGGTCGGTTGTTCAATGTTTGGTTATCGAGCGTCGACGAGCCCTCGCCAAAGCGGGACAGGGGCATAAGTAACGCTCCACGCTTTCGATTTCCGCCGCATTACGGCAGCTACGACAGTAGTCGTTTGACTGCAAACTCCTTTCTAGCAGCATGGATTTCCATCTGGCTGTGCCCGGTGATAATTCCAATTGCATGTCGGAGTAGTGATCGCTCCAAGTGGAGGAGTTGGCTAGACCTACGCTTATTCAAATTGCGCCAGATGCATGTTACTATCCTGCACGTAGGCTCCGAAGACCATCTTGTATTTGACCGTTCGATAAAGGTATTCTCCAGCCAGAGTTTGAATTAAGATAGCAGATTGCTCGCATAACGAGCTGTACTGATTGCAGACAGTAAGGTTGCTTTCTTTGCTAGTTCATCTGCAAATTAGTTGCCCGTCCTGGCAACCATACAACATTAGTGACGTAACACCTGCGCATTTAGAGTACGTCCACATTCCTTGTGCTTTAATAGCTGCCTGGCTATCAGAAAATATAGTAACCGCATTCAGACTAATAAAATACTATGTTTTTAAGTATCAGAAGAAAAAGAGATAGACCCATGAAAAAGTGCCAGTACGACGAGTTGAGTCGATTTAGACTTGCCACCCTCTCTGTCTGTCTGTTTGAAAGCAAATTAGGCCATCAATTTGCCATACATCGAAATTTGGCGCCTTTTTATAATTCATCCATTATTTATTTTTATAATTTATTATAAAGCCTAAATACAACTAATTGATCAGATATGGGATTTTGCATTATAACTCCTCCACCCAAGTGCAAAAACACGCAATTTCGCACTACTTTAAGATCGGGTCACTATAGCTTATACTTGCCATGCACCTGATTGGTCAAAAATGAGGTTGAGTTGTGAAATTTACCAACTATTTATGCATTCGATCGGTACTCTAACATTTTTCTCCCATACCGCTGATTGTTCAGACATGAGTTCACTCCTACGTCTAAGTGGCAAAAAAACTAACCTGAAATTTTTGCCTTAATTCCAGTACTCAATACCATGCCTACTACGCTCCTAATTACTATCTATGTAGTTACCAAAATACTTAGAACAATTTTATACAAATTTGTTTGCATCTAAATATTGTAGTTATTATTACCTGATTTTAATGCTTGTCAAGAGAAACGTGCTTGGCTTTCTGTCTCCGATTTTAACTCAATTACTTAGATCCATTGAATTTCGCTTAATAACTTCAGCCTTTAAGTTAAGGTACAAGTTATCCATATCAGTTAGCTCCCCTCCCCAATGAGCCAGCTAATTTCTTTCGTCGTCTTTGTTTGGCATACAATTATTTTGTTATTTACGATATAGTATTTTGTGTTGTTGGCAGCAGCGTCCACGTTGTTGCAACGGCTAATTCATTCATTGGAAACTATGATGCACACTACTTACATACATACATACATACATACATTCTACTATATCCTCCTATAGCCTAGAGCAGTTTAGTGCAAACTGTTTACTGTTTTCACGTAGTGCCAGCTACTGGCCCGCACATTTTCCACTTCCTTTGCTTTACGTTCAAAATGGATGAGTGTCGTTGTCGGCTGCTAGCAACCTAATGTGTTTTCCTGAACTTTTTCCTTGTCGGTAACTAGGCTGTCATTGTCGTTGTTGTTGATATGTACGAGTATATATGGCGGTATGTATGAATGTGTGTTTGTATGTAGTTATTATGTGACTACGGACAAGTTTGTTGCGCCTCAAAATACGCAGGGACGTAAGCCCCTTTGGATTGTCCTCAACCAAGTCAATGTAAATAAATGTGTTCTATGTTGTTGCTAAGTTCATTGTGTTATTGTTATTGTAGGTGCTTTTTGAACGTGTTTAAAATAATTTTCAAAATGTGTTAACGCTGGTGTTTGACATTTAATTAGTTTGTGAGTTGAATACGAAATTTTGTCGCGTGATCAGCTCTATGTCAAATTTACCGCAGATGCTTAGACTACGAGTTCATATGTATACTAATATAGTGCTTATCATAACTATACGACACGCACATATCGGCAAGTTTTGACTATTTCTTTTATTGTTTTTTTTTTATAAAAATATAGTTTATTCTTTCACAAAAACCGTATAAATCCCAGTTTTGATCCTTGTGCAATATATAAAAAAAAATTCGACAAATTTGCGTAAAAATTTCGAGCTTTTTAATTAGATTTCTTGGAAGTATGCACTGCAAACTGCAAGTTTTAAGTAGCTAGGACTTACATTCAATTTTTGGAAATTTTATTTTGTTGAAGGTGTTGCTCATATTTCGTATATAAAAAAATCCTAGAACAAAAAAATAAAAATTGACAGAAATTAAAAGTTACACCCATGATAAAAACATTAGAAGGTAAAACCATTCTCTCAATTCGTCGGCCATAATTTTTTTCTGACGTTTGCAAACATTTTAAAATCATATAAAATTGAAAATAAAAAAATGAAATTGTTCACAATTGTTGTTGTTTGAGATTAAAAATGAGAATGTGTGTGTGAGCCCGAGCTCGAATTTTAAAATTATATTGTTGGCAAACGTCAGACTGCCTCTCAATGATTTTACCTTGTAATGTTTTTATCATGGTTACACCTACCTGATAAATTTTTCTCTAAATTTCTTCTTAAAAAAAATATATAAAACGTAAATATGTAGCCAAAACTTCTCAATATGTGAGTGTCGTATAGTAACGCTTACATACATTTAAGGCATATATACGTAAGTACATACATACAATTGCCTTAGAAATTTCGTAGAGATATATCACTATACACATTTGAATACCTGCATGCTCTCTTGTTCGTCTCACGATAACGGTTGCCAAACAAATACGAGCACATCCATACATACATATGTATGTATGCATAATACAATAATTCTGTGCAGACACTTGCATTCATATGCAAAAGCTCAGAATACTTAAGCTCATACATTTATACAATCATAAACCTACATTCATACAGACATACATACACTATGCAAATGTGCATAAAAATTGTTATAAAAATTTTAAAATTTTAATCAGAATTTCAGACTGATAAAATTTAAAATGGCAAATTTTTCAAACAAAAATGTGTCATTTTAAAATTTAACAGGCTGATAAATTTTTTATTGATTGGTGAAACCGGGTATACAAGTTTCAAACTTTCCATAAGATTTATAAAAGTTTTTAATTAGAATTTCTAAATTTAAAAACAGGGCCTTAAAAATCTCAAAATTTTTAATCAGAATTTCTAGAAAAAATTCACATTGATTTTTGAGAATTTCTTTTGCTGACGGCGTTCCTCATTTTCTTCCATGCAAAGTATGTTCGGAAATTTTTTTTTATATCTGAGAAAAAACTGCCAGCAAAAAAATGCTATACAATCAACGCGTTTAAAACTTGCACAATATTGTACTAAAATTTAATACGCTATAAGCTACATGGCCGATTTTTTTCTAGAAATACTGATTAGAAAGTCTGAAATTTTGATGAGCATTTTTTTCATTTGTTAACGTTTCAAAAGTCTTGTGTAACGTTTAAAACGTTGAGTTACTTGTAAAAAAAAAAATAAATAAATGTTCGAAACGCGCAAAAAAGTAGTGTCCCTTATTATGTGACCCCCACTGTATATAATTTTAATGCTTGTAGGCAACCTGCAGCATTAAATTTACTTCAATGCGTTCATGCGTAAGTGTGAACACAAGTACATACTACTCTCTTGTTCTTGTTCTTGTGTTTGTACACTTGAACCATTGCACTGTGGGTACCGCCATTGGCCAAAATTAAAAAAATCAAATGTCATTAATCAAGAATTCAAAGTGTCGATAAGATTGTTCACACTCCCGCCAAACCAAAACCAAAATAAAAGTTAGCGGATTATTTTTTGTCATTCCTTTATAGCCATTCAAACTTCACATATAATTTAACATTGAGCTCGCTTATCGGTGCAGTTTTTTAATGGAGAACTTGGGAAAGTGATAACTTTTGTTAAGAAAGTGTGAGCAATATTAACTTGTTATGGATATTAAACAAGAAGGTGAGTACTCTCTAAAAACATACATTTTATTGTTTAATAACTTAAAGCGTCAATGTAATAGCACCCCTGCGCGAAGCACTTTCTGTCATTTTTTTTTAGCTTAGTCTAAAGTAAATTTTAGATTTAGATGGTTTGCCTCCGAGTGCCTTCTACAAATTCGGTACTAAAATGAAGAATATTGTTCTACCTTTTCATACAATAAGGAAGTTTCCTCCCGTTTTTTCCTTTTTCCGAGTTATGATAGATTAAAGCAGGGGTGTCAGATATGATTCTTGCTTGAGCAACTTTAATTCGTTATCACTGAAAGCCTTTTATATTTATTTATTTATATATTTTATATTTATTTATTTATATATTTTATATTTATATATAGGTGCTGGCTATCAATGCGTAATTACACGCAATTTTTTATTTGATAAATGGCTTGAAAGTCGAAAAAGTAATACAACATGGTCAACTCAAGCCAACCAAATCCTGGAAAACATCAAATGCAGTTGGCCTTATCAAGGTGTTGAGAATATTGAATTTGATCCCCTCTATGACCGAATTTATTTAGTATGCAAGAAGTTAGCAGAATTTTGGAAAGAAAATGCAAGCAGAAAAAATGCAATTATGAGAAATCATTCCTCTTGGCTTGGCAAATCTGAGACTGTCTTTTTAAGTTGTCGTGATGAAGATTATCCAAGTACATCACAACAACGAGGTCGTCCTAAAAAAAGTTTTGAAGAATGTTCTTCGCGGAGTAAACGAAGACGTGTGGCTGAAATTTCGAAATCCGACGAATCAATTGCCACAGCTTTGCGTAATAGTTCATGTAATTCGAATTTGGGAGAAGAAAACACGATGAGTGTAACGCCTTGTGAAGTACTGGCGCTTTTTGTGGAAGCAAAGTTTACAAAGAAGCAGTACTTACTTGTTCAGAATTTCGTCAACACCAAGATTAAAAAAAATGCACTGCCTAGCTACAAAATTATAAAGACTGAAAAAGAAAACTGCTATCCAGAATCCGACAAAATTAGTGTCACCGAGACAGGTGCCGAAGTGGACTTACAGGCTTTACTTAACCACACGGCGACAAGAATTCTTACTTCGCAGAAAGACGTTCTTGACACTCTCAACAATGACTTACATAAAAGCCTACAGTTAGTAGGGAAATGGGGATTTGATGGAAGTACAGGCCAAAGCGAGTACAAACAAAGCTTTCATGATCCTTATGCTAAAGACAGCGATTTGTTTGTTACAAGTTACGTGCCATTGCAGCTCAAGTTAAAAAAATGACAAAAATGAAGATGTTGTTGTTTGGAAAAATCCTCGACCGTCCTCAACACGATACTGTCGCCCATTAAGATTTCAATTTAAAAAAGAAACTACTGCTGTATCTGTTTTTGAAGAACAATATTACACTGAAAAAATAAATGCCTTGCAGCCTTTAACTATAACTATTAATGATAAAGAATGGACAGTCACTAACAACTTACGTTTAACTATGGTTGATGGAAAAGTGTGCAACGCACTTAACGAATCTACATCTTTAAAATGTTACATATGCGGAGCAACACCAAAGGAAATGAACAACATTGAATTATGCCTTCAAAAAGAGGCCAATGAGAACAGTTTATGTTTTGGTTTGTCCCCGCTTCATGCTTATATCAGATTCTTTGAGTTTTTTGTTCATATTTCCTACAGACTCAAAATTAAGAAATGGCAGATAAGAGGTGATGACAAAACAGAATTTGAAAAACAAAAGAAAATAGTCCAAGCTGAATTCAGAGCAAAACTAGGATTGATTGTGGACAGACCGAAAACGGGAGGAAGTGGTTCGTCAAATGATGGCAATACAGCCAGGAAATTTTTTAACAATACCAAAATTTCTGCTGAAATAACTGGAATCGATGAAACACTGATCGACAGATGCGCAACTGTTTTACAGGCTTTAAATTCAGGTTATAATATCGAAGCAGAAAAGTTCAGAGTTTTCGCCTTAGATACAGCTGCACAGATAATTGAAACATATCCATGGTACTATTTACCTGCTTCAGTTCACAAAGTGTTGTTGCATGGTGCATCGGTGATTGAGCATCATGGACTTATTTCTATAGGCGAGTTAAGTGAGGAAGCTGCAGAGTCCAGAAATAAGGACATTAAAAATTACCGACTGAATCACACAAGAAAAATGTCTCGGGTTGTCACTAATAAGGACCTTTTGAATAGACTTCTTTTAACTTCCGACCCACTTATTTCAAATGTGAGAAAATTGCCTACTAAAAAAAAAACATTTTTATCAGAAAATGCATTAAAATTGTTAAAAATCTAATTTACCAAACATATTATTTTTGTGAGAATTTGTTTACATTTTCTTTTTTATCTTGTAAGTTAAAACAAATAAAAATAATAATAATAAGTGTTTAATTAAAAAAAAGCTTGTGTTATATTTTTGACCGCGTTTTGGACGGGAATGCATTCATTTAATTTATTTTAACATTTAAGTTTAGCATTTCTTGGGATGTTAATGGGGTAGTGAAGTAAATATATAGCCTATCCTACTCAACTGTCAAGTGTCAATATTTTGGTCCGATTTCTGAACAATTGTATACGCTATTTTATCCTTACTAAAAACGGTGTTCTGCCAATTTTTTTCAAATTTCTCTGAAAATTAACCATTTTATT
>NW_023458566.1:6025926-6044225 GCF_013731165.1 Rhagoletis pomonella | reverse complement strand
TTAAATTTAAGGATATATGGGAGGTGGGCGTGTCCTTGGTCCAATTTTTTCGAGTTTTTGTGGATAATTTATTTTTTGTTTTAAAAGTAAGCCTGCAAAATTTCGTTGCTCTAGGTAACCTCCTTCTATTTTTGGCCGCCATCTCTATGAGAAGGATCCACTGTGCATTGGCCATTGTTCGTGTTGTGTTGTGTTGTGTCGTGTATGCTCTCACATTTGTCGGTGTTGTCGTTGTTGTCGGTATTATTGGTGCTTTTGTTGCTTTCGTGTGCTTTAGTTGCTTACCTGTTGCCGCTGCTAATGATAAATACGTGTTGAGTATGGCACGCTCTTGGCCATTGCCATCGGCCAACACTGAATTAAAGCTTGGCCAATACACATACAGGAACAATGTACCGACCATGGCAAAGATGTCCGATGCATAATTGGCTCCTTCGTATTTGCCTGCTTCGTTTTGGTCCTTGCCCGGGCGCAACATTAGACTAACAGCCAAGCCAAAGTATGCACCGAAGGCATGCACTGTAATTGAACCACCAACATCACAGATCTGTGCGTGGGTGAAGATGGAGAAATAGGAAAAATAAAAAAGAAAAATAAAAGAGTAAATAAGTATTTATTTCTTTTGGAAAAAAAGTGTTTACAGCCAGCGAGTAAAAACAGCTGCATATTTAATAAATAAATATAAAAAAAGAGTACTGCATCTTTGGTAAGTAGCAGCTGGTCGTCAGCTTTGTGTGGCAAAGCGCTTTTGAAGAAGGGCTTTGGCTATTTTTCAACAAACTACGCACACTTCGCTTTTGCACTCACTATTTAGTTGTAAAAAAAGTCGAAATAAATACATATGTACAAGTTTGAATGAGTATACGTTTATTGCTATGTATATAGAATGTTTTCCCTGTAGGAAATAATAAACTCAATGCAGTTTTAGTAATTCTTTTTTTTTAATATGTATGTGAAGGAGTATTTTAGTTTGCTGCCAAGTAAAAACCCTAAAATTATTAATAGCTCCAATTTTTCTCCAAGGTTATGCGATTGATTTCGTATATCTCCATACGAAGTTCCAGACCTCTAACATGAATACTTCCAGAGATAAGCACTATGAAAAAATTCGGTTTGTGTTGGAGGTGCCACGCCCCCTTTACATATAGAATTTTTTTTTAGCCTACAACCATCCTTGGGACACGTGCGGCAGGTGTCTGAAGTTTCAAAAAAATCGGTTCAGCCAATCTCGAGCCTTGCGAACACTAAAAAAACGGCTTTCAAAATATATATTAGTATAGATATAAATAATCTGCATATTAACCGCAAAACTTAGAGTAATGAGTTATTTGTACCATGCTTCAAGCGTCATGTTATAGTTATCACATTACTAGATTATTATTTAGAAGAGTGAATAAGGCACCTAGCCACTGTGATTAAGGACGATCTATTGTAACAGGCCTCCGTTTAAAAATTGCTTTGCTATTGCTACTGAAGTCGATTGTTGATACCTTTCGCAGCTATCTTGCTGATCTTAAGATATCTTTTGAGGATATTGAAATATTAAATCTGACCGCTGAAACAAGATCAGATGTGAAAGCTATTATGACTGTAGCTTCGGATCCAGTGCGTCAAAACCCTTCAATAAAGGATAGTCTATTTTGTGATTAGAACATTTTGTCGGCCTGTGTTATTGGAAAATGGAAGCTGAAGTGTTTAAATAAGAACTTAAGTTTTGAAAAATTAATGGTCATTGACTCTGTAAGCATCCACGATAGTAGCTGAAAATCTCCGTTCCTTAGAAACGTTCCAAGAAAAAAATTATATTGACGAATTATCTCAAGAAAAAATGCAATCAAATTCTGAGGCTCAGTTTAAGCAGTGAGGCTCAGTGTTTTCAGTCCATTACCTCTTATTACGAATTCGGAAATTTAGCATTAGGATCACCTCTGAATCGTACCATTGATTTTGAACCTTTGAACCCGTCATCTCAATGTTGGCTGACCGAAAAGTCCAAGATTTTCTCAACTAAATGTATGTACCAATGTGACTATAGTTTATACTATCAATTTTTCGATTACGAAATTCGAATAGCGCGAAAAAAGTTGATTAACATGAACATATTGAACTGTGTTAAACCGTTTTTTCGATCAAGAGCCTTGAAGTTTCGAAAAATCTCTCAAATAATTGTTTTTTATACCTTTTTAGACTACCCTCTAGAAATATTTTGAGTATGCAGTTTTGTTGCCCAATAAATTGTAGTTTGATGTAAAGCAAGTTTCAAGTTGCCAAAAAAATCGCTTTGATTTTTGATAATTTTTTTAGCTGACGGTGTTACACACTTTTTCTCAAATAAAAAAATTGTCGAACATACTTGGTATGGGAAATCCGCATGCTATTGTCAGCAAAAAAAAATTTTCATAAATTAAGCAGAAATTCGATTCGTTGGGAGCACCAATACCCGAAACAATTGCCTATACAATTCATAGTGGGTGGAAGTGTGGCCAGAAATTCCTTCTAATATTTTGGTAACAAAAAAAGGTTCTGTTCTTTAAAATCATTTCCTTTGGGGTTTTCGTGCACTAATCATAACGCTAGCTAAAGGTGAAAAGTTGCCAAGTCCACTTTTTTCAAAATTTAGTTTGAGATCTACAGAATGACAGATAATGCCAAACAACATCGAATTTTCGTCTTTACTGAATAATTAAAAAAAAAAATGGACTTTGCACCTTTTCACCTTTAGGTAGCGATAAGCTGCCGCTTTGAGCGCCCGTCATATTCAATAGTTTAGAGTGTGTCAGATTATAAATGCTTGAAATTGTTTATCAAAATGAATATGCTTAGTACCGATATCTGGAGCGATATCTACATATTTTTTTTATACACAAACTCTTTTCAATACGTAAAGTAATTTGTTTTTGTGGTTTGTGGACACGAGTCTCAAAATCAGCCGTATTTCCCATTCGGTTTTATACATACATACACAGCTATGTACTTCTTGCTTTATTCTAGTTGTGCTTTACATACATATAATTTTAGTACATATGTACATATATATGTATGTATTTGTTTATGTGTGCTATACTCATACACAAGTTAAGAGGCGTTCAGTTAATCGGATTTAAAACAGGTACTTTGTGTCGAGGCTTTGCGCTGCAAACATATTTATAAATATACTAGTACTACATATACATGTATATATGTATGTATTTTTATACCCGAGCGCAGTTGTGCACAAGGGTATTATAACTTTGTTCACATAACGGTTGTTTGTAACAGGCAAAACGAATCGAGATAGATATAGACAAATGTATACATAAATGATCAGGATGAATATGGAAATCGATTAAGCGGTGACTGTCTGTCCGTCCGTCCGTCCGTCTGTGCACACGATAACTCGAGTAAAAATTAAGATATCTTAACGAAACTTGGTACGTGTACTTCTTTCGGGCGTAGGACGGATGGTATTGAAAATGGGAAAAATCGGACAATAACCACGCCTACCTCCCATATAACGGTAATTTGGAGAAATACGAAATCTTCGATAAATCCGTAAATATTGAAGCTAATTTATTCAAAATTGATGCTTGCAACAATTCTTTATCAGGAAATACGCTTATCATAACATTTTGGAAAATGGGCGTGGCACCGCCCACTTATGATCACATATATGTATCTCGGCAACCGTTCTACCAATTTGTACCAAACTCGGTATGGTATTGTGCTTGCCACATAAAAGCAAAACGTTCAAAATTATTGAAATCGGACTAAAATCACGGCTTTTCATATAACGGTAAATTTTAGAAATGCTCGAAACGTCAATATTTCGAAATTTAAGGACTCTAATTTATTCAAAATTGATACACCCCGGCTTACCATGTAGCGGTAGCTTTCGGAAAGGTGAAAAGGCATATATGTAATACTTGCGCCGGGTATTTAATGTTCGGCCCCGCCCGAACTTAGACTTTCTTACTTGTTAACTATATTTTCCTATACAAGGTCTAACAGCGAAGTTTTTAAAGTGTTGCAACTTAAGCAAAGGTAAAATAATTAATGAGCTTTTCTCTTATTATTTGTTCATTTTTTATAATGAAATTACATCTGGCTTGTTGGTATGTGTAAGTGCTTTTAAAACAAACACGAACTTCAATGACTTTAAGCAACTCGAAAAATGACTATACTTGCGCTATTTAACTACTTAACAAAGCATCACAAAATTTAAATAAAAGTGCACAAATTTTTGGCTAGTAGCAAGGGTACTGGTAACAGTGGACTAAGGGGAATAAGCTTGTCGAGTCTCATTTCATATGAAATGTGGAAAAACGATTTAAAACATTCACTGTAAATACGGGAAAAAAATGGAAGAGGACATTCTGTAGAATTTGAAGGAATTAACTTTTTTGGTGCTCATGGACGAATTGGTATTGAAAGGACCTTTTAAAATTGTATCCTTAAGTATTCTTGAAAATTTCTAATATTTATTTAAAAAAAAAAAATTATACGTCAAGGGCCAACATACATATACACAATCATAGCCTCCAATTTATTTTTTTTAACTTTACCAGTTAAGGGTAAAAAATATTAATCAAAAGGGCATATTCAATACCTATTCGTCCTTGTGAACCAAAAAAAATTTAATTTTTTTATTTCAACAGAATTTTCTATTTCTTTTGTTACCCATGTTGTTATTCCACGTTGCACTGAATTAAAAAAAAAAAAATTTGAAATAATCATATCTCATATACAAACCAAAAACGCAGTTCTACTACATATATTTGACCCCTAGTTTCCTTATTATATTTTTGTTTTTACAACACGGTGTTATCGCACACACTTAAACCATAAAAGGTGTGTTTTGTGGTATCTAAATTTGGTCCACAGGTAGTTAAAGAATAGTCTCTACCTGTATACTTATTTCCCTTCCTCGGCTAGGTCTTCGCGATAATAACCTTCCTAGCCTCCTAATCCACCATGTAGCTTAATTCAATCTTACTAGGGAACAGGTATTCCGTGAGGAATTACCCTACATGTTCTCGTAAGAAGAACCCTACTTCGATCTGTCCGCGAAACTTTCAACCCACCGTTTAAAAGTTTACTAATGGCTACTTCCAACTGCTGTCTCCCACTTGAATATCCCTTCAAAGAATTAGTTAAGTTTCATTGCGAGTGGTACACTTAAAAATTTCATATGGTTTTCATTATGTCACCACTTAATAGATTTTTCCATGGATATCCACTCAGCTGATGCCTACTGTAGAGAGTTCCCCGCGAGAGTTGCTGAAAGCAGGACAGCTAATAAAGAAGTAATGCACAACAATGCTCCTAAACGATATTGAGTGGTACCGCATGTGTCCCTGTTTTACTGTACACTGTCAGAACACCAAACAGCGCGAGAGTTGGCGCTTCGCCAGCTGCAGGATTTCCCTTGAACTTCTGCAGTCTATACCGGTCGAAGGACTTCGCAACCTTGCATACCGGAGTTTTCGCACATATAATCAGGAGTAGGTCACGGATTACGACAGAAACTTCTTCCTAAGAGATGATTTCAAAGCCATGATGTTTAACTGTGTCCTTTGATTTGATAGTAATCCTATAGAGGTAGAGATTCGGTCTTATCATCACGTAACTTAAGAGCCTTGATTGTTTAGCAGAGAGCCAAGTAGAACGCCACCGATCGAGAGAAGCTTAGCAATGGGCACCTTATATCGCCAAGGGAAGGACACCTCGACAACCCCTCTCAGTTATGCAGTGATAATGCCATCTAGTCCCGGAGATTTGAAGGGCTTAAAAGAGTCAATCGCCTAGATAAGGACCGCGCAGTCCTCAACGCAGCACTGCTATATTCAAACGGTGCAGACTTTTCTGAGAAATCGCCATCGAGGAGTAGTTAAAGCGATGCTTCTTCGCCGGTCGCCATCTTCAAGAATTTTAAGGGAACATAATTCTTTACAAGGATGCGCGTGAATCGCGAGCTTTTGCAGAGTTCCCCATATACTCGCGTTTGGCCTTTCTTACCGCGGACTTAGAGGCATCGAGTCCGACCTTGTAGAGTTCCTAATCGTAGTGTATCTAAATAATCTTCCTAGCTTTATTAAAAATATGTCTTCTGAGCTCCGAGAGCTCCATCGTCCATCAGTTCGGTTTAATTTTGTCCCAGTTTAGACATAGTAGTCGTATGAATTTATCAATGCATACTTACACTAAATATATTCAAAGCGACATATTCGTTTGCCGCGAACAGCACAATTTCTATGAGAGCCATGAATAGCAATTGAATTGGTGTGGTACGACCCAATAAGGCACCCATACTAATCAATGGAACAGCAGCTGCAATATCTGCATCAATTATACTCACCAGCGATAAGCTGCAACGAAAAAAACAAAAAAAAAAAAACAAATTATGCGGGAAAACATTCAAAATAAATGTATAGAAATATTAAACAAAGAATAATGGAAAAAGAATTGAGTGGTTCATAACAAGAAAAATGTGAAAAACATGTCAGAGTTGAGACTTTTACGCTCGCGGCACATCATGATTGAGATGTAGCCGGATATAAAGGATGCAAGCAAATTTAATATGTTGGCTGAGAAGAGAAATGAAGACTATGGTAGCTATGTCGCTATAAGCCTGCAGCAGCGCTGAGTAGATGAAACCACTGATAGACAGTGCATTGTACAAACAAGTATACAGCTACATACATACATATGTACATACATATGCACGTGTATAATGCGATAACAGCAACAGTTGAAAGGTGCTTGCTAGACACCTGCACAACGGGTACGCGTGCCCGTGTTCGCTCTGTTGAAGTTAAATCAACAGATTGCAGCTTTGGCGTGTATGAAGACAAAGCGCTTTGTGTTGTAGGTGCATAAATACACACACACACAAACATACATATGTACCTACTTACATAGATCGCATAGAGATAGCAGAAAATGCAATTGCGTCTGCAGTTGCGGCTTAATGCTGCGTCTTAGTACTTTCTGTTCTGCGCTTGTTTGCGTGTCTCTCTTTTAGTTATCTACACAAGTTAAGCCATAACTACAAGCGATTTTTTCTTTGCATTTTTTGCTGCATCAAGCTGTGCACTTGTGTCCTTATATCCTTGTTGTGGTTAGCAAAATACAGTGTCTGCCATATAATTTTTTTGTTTTTGCTTTTATTTCGCTTCTCTTTCCTTTTTCAACTAACTTGATGTTCTCTAATGCAATGCAACAACAGCTTTTGTTTTTCTGTTGTGCACGTTCGTTAGCCTTCGCTCAGCTGGCTTTCTATGTATCTCTAGCCATGTATTATCTAGAGATTTTCCAACGAATTTATTTTCTTTTTGCTTCATTTCATTTATTTAAATTGCCGCAGGAATTTAGCCAGTGCTGGGTTATTATTGTTGTTGTTTAATTAGTTATGCTTTTATGCAATTGATGATTGGTGGAATACTCTGCTACATAGTTAGATGCTACCACTTGTTGGTGATGAAAATATTATACACTCATACATAATTATGTACATAGATACATATGTAGCTAATCAAATTATAGGCTTTAACTCAAACTAATATGGTTATTGTCTCTAAAAGATTTTTGGTTTTTTTGTTTTGTATTTTATTTTTAGCCTTGAATACGAAAACCGCTGCTTGCACTAGTTTTATAAATTATTTTGTTTCAAATACCAGCATATTTTTTTTTTAAATGTTTATCATTACCCTATTTTCCCATCTTCCATGTGAAAGAATCCTTTAACCAGAATACACCACTGTATAACCAGCGCGGTCATGAATAATGTATATCCAGTTGCACTATAACCATATTTGCGCAAGAATGTCATTAAAAAGCCGAAGCCAATGTAGATCATCACCTGTACATCTTGGAAATCTGTAAATACAGAAATAAAAAAAAATTGAAATTCGATGACTTAAATCGATTAAATTTTTATTATAAGACACATTTATAGTTCATTTCCACCAAGCCTTAACTGCCGTTTATGCCTGTTGGAAAAAGGAGATCACAGATCCTTTGCTGATCGCCACATCTTAATGCTATTTGCACTTACCTGGACATCTAACTGCAGTTAAGCTGTTGGTGGAAATGGGCTATAGTTGTTCCAAAAATTCTGAACAGATTTTACGGCATTTTTAATAACACTTTTCTACTGAAGTAATCTAAATGTTTCACAATTCTTCCTTTTTCATAAAATTCCTTTTTTGCACAAACAAATTTGCGCTTTTCTGGAATTAATTCTCAAATATAATATACATTTATGGGGCGTGCCATATCAAAACGGACGGGGTTCACACTTCATGTTTTTGATATGTTTCAAATTTTTAGGGTTGATGCATAAACTTAAATAATAAATAAATATGAAACTTGAGCTTGATTAATACAATTTTAAAAATTTTACAACACAAAAACAAAAACAAATTGATTTAATAGTTTTCCAAATATCTCGAGAACGGGGCGACGAAAAAATTTAAAAAAACTTACGCATACACACATCAACATTCTCTATGAAAATAAATATTAAAAAATTTTTTTTTTCTTGAAAAATTTTTGTCAAAAAAAAAATAGTTTTTGAAAATATGCCATCTCAAAGAAAAAAATTGAGAAAAATCACAATGGCTATTTTTTGGCCTAATAAATTATATAAAACAATTTTTTTGAGCTTGAGGCCGTTTTATGTGAAAAATTGTTGTGGAAAAACAACAATCGTTTATAAATGGTAGAAGTTATAGCTGCTATTTCAGAGATCATCACATCTCCTCATCAGACTTCTTCATCGCGGTCACTAGGATAAGACACAGCGACCCCCGCTTACAAAGGAAATGGTCTACCCACTGCGCTAAGTTCGCCTTATTAGCGCAGCACCGGCAAGAAAAAAAAATTTTTTTAAGTATAATTAATTTATTCACTGCAGGTCATTAGGATAGCGCATAACTTTGTTAAAATTTTATTTAAATTGTTATAAAATTTTAAAATCGGATCTACACTAAGAATATGCTATATTTTTATAAAAAATTAATGAATACTAAATGACCAAGTAGAAAACTGTGAATACTGAGGATAAAAGGGGTGTGCTGTTGAAAGAAAACGTGAATCGTCCGGATCCAGCTTCCCGTGGTTAATTAATGCTGCTGTCATTCTCTCGGAAGAATTAAGTTATCTAGGCATTATTCTGGATGTCCACAGTGGTTTCGCCGTCTAGTGGCGTCCCTGGATACGCCTATAATCCGGAATAAGTTAACCAAGGTTCTGGTGGTGGCATGCATAATGATAACAGAGGGGCTAAATGCAAGTTTCTAGGAGCTATCACTTACTGTTGATTTTTGGAAGTTTTTTTTTTGTTGACGGTGTCAGTTATTTGCCTTCATACAAAATTCGTTCGACGGTTTTTTTTTAATTAAAGAAAATGAGCGACACCTTCAAAAAAAAATTGCCAATGAATAGACTACAAGGTTTGTCTTATTTATTTGTTATATTTAATTGGGTATAAAAAAATTAGCGGAAAACTATTTTTTTTTTTTATTGAAAACCCTAATTTTTGCTCACTGAAAATAGAGGTAGAGGGCTGAAATATTGCCAACATTTTTTTGTGACCGATAACAAAATTTTCAAATTTGCATTTGGAATCAGCGATGCCAACTTGCGGGGAATTTGTCTCGTTGCGGGGAATCGGGGAATGAGCTGCCTCTTGCGGGGAATTTTAACTGTTTAATTTTATTTTTAATTTTACACCATTAAAGCGCTTACCTAGAGTGCAGAATTAAATGCTTGCTCATAAAATAAAATCCAATTAAAGGCTGGATTATGACTATGCAAAAAAAATACACAGCCACTCATCCTCAAGCTGTCATCAGTTTATTAAGCATATTTATCGTTTATTAATTGAAGTTAAAGATGCTTCAACATACATACATAGATAAATATGAGGCATAATTGCCATATATGTATGTACATATGTATACATAGTATGTATTCATTTGCTGTATGAAGCGCGTGTTTATACAAAAAAACTAAGCACGCACTTGCTTACATTTCCTTTGATTAACAAACACGATACATATGCTTGTACATATGTATATATACATACATACAAACATGTTCATATGTGGGTGCAAAAGTATGCATGTATGTTGCTCAGCTATATGCTTTGTGGGCCATGCATATTAATTTCGTCTAATTGCTTCAATTAGGCTGCTGCAATTGCATTGTCAAAAGCCAATTGTATTAAGATTAATGGCAGAGTTTATCTTGGCTATCAGTAAGCGTGTGGGATATTCATCGTATGTATTTGCATTGGCGGATTTATGTAAATACACAAGCGCGCGTGAAGCTTTCAATAATTAACTGTAAATAAACTAAGCTCACCCGCACACACACACACAGCTATATTAAATGTACTGTATGTTTGTATGTGTCTGTTAATAATTAAAGGCTAATATAAAAATGCTTTAATTTGATGTTGAATTCTGTTGGCAATATTTTTAAAAAGCATGTTAAATTTTTTATGACATTGACAATAAAAGTATGTAATTTTTTTATTATTTTGTACTCGCTGCAGTGGTGACAGCAGGCTCTTGTGATCGACGCACTATAGCACAGCTGACCACATATTCAGGTGTCTGCCTCAGGTTTGGATAGTCGGCGAGCGACTGAGGAAAATCTCTTGGCGTCTGCTCCAATAAACCTTGCTTGAGATTCCTGGAGTACTGCATTGTAAGCCAGGCTGGCGCATATGCAACGGACCTAGCCCAATTAAAACAGCACCTCGTTAAGCTGCTTTGTACGAGCTGGGGTCGGTAAGAACTGACCTGGTATGCATTCAGAAATGCCACCGATCCCGACAATCTATACGAAAACATATAGCCATTCTGTACTGGGTCCCGGACACAGTGGTATTACGGGAAATGATTAAGAATAAATCTGAGAAAGGATTGAGGAAACATTTCAAAGCTTGCGATTCTTGCATTCACGAGTGCAGGACATGGCTAGAACAGCTAGCAACTAGAGGAGGTATAATCTACTCTGATAACACCGTGCGACAAAAACCAAACATTTTTTAAACACACGAAAAAATCAATATATTCACAGAACTAGGAGCCAAATATAGTATAACTGCGTTTTTAATTTTTCTCTGTGACGTTAGAATTTCGTTTTTTAAAGGACTTTGAAATTTCTAGGATATGATGGCATAAAAAAAATATTTAAAAGATTTGGTGCATTGTAGAATAACAATATAAGTATCAATCAAAAGAAAAAATTCTGTGGAATTTAAAAAAAGGTTAATTTTTGAAACAGGTGGCGGCTCTTTTAAAATCATTTAAAATTTAAATTAAAATTTTAAAGCTTTCTTAGACCTTATTTGTTTGGCATTCACACACTTTCGCATTTATAAGTTTATTCGGATTTCATTTTACTTTTCAGTTAAATTGATTTTAAATTCCTTAAATGGTGATTGCCACCATCGTCAATAATTATTTCGAAAATGATACAGCTTTCTCAAAACCTCTCTCGTTTGATACCCATAATAAAATATTTTATCAACATTTTTATTTAGGTGGCAGCCCTATTCAAAAATATATTCTAAATAAAGCTTTCTTACAAATCTCTCGTTGGGTACCCATAACAAAATATTTGGCTTAACATGTAAACTAATTTGATCTAGAATTTCTAAACAGGTGGCAGCCTCATTTACAAATATTTTAAAAATAAATCTTTCTAAAACCTCTCTCGTTTTGTATACATATTAAAATTTTTCGTTTAATTTGATATTTGAATTGATATGAGCTTTTTGAACAGGTGGCAACCATCTTTGAAATAAATCGTTTTTGAACCCTTTGAGTTTGACGACCATATTGTTGTGATATTTTAATAAGCTTGATAATTATTTGCCTTTAACTTTTTTTACTGGAAAAATCCCGGGATCCCGGGATCATCATTCCTTGTACCTACATAAGTACTACATGTCGTATGAGTAACAAAAGTATTTCTGAAGGGCGAAGGTGAAATAAGTAATTTAATGTGATGAATAGGATTTCTTTATCTCAACCGCTGCATATTGCATCTTGCTCTTCAAAGAAATCACAATTTTTTTTTATCAATATTATGCAGAGAACTTTCTAAATTTAAAAGCTCATAACAGCTTATATAACTTCGAATTATTGCCGGAACAATTTTTCATTTCAAAGACAGCTTGCACTGATACAATCAGCAATTAAAGCCTTTGGCAAAAAGTACCTACTCTTGCGTATTATGCACAGATATACATACATATGTACATATCAAATAAGTATATGCACTACTGCGCACAGAAAATATGTAAAAACTTTTTCCCACTACCCTTTTTCTTTTCATTTCGGTTTTTGTTATTTGCTTGTACGAGTATAGTATTCATATCTTGCAAAAAATTTTGATTGACAACTTGTATCCAAACATATGCGAGACGTCAAAAATTTTGAGCCTGCAGGCGTCAATGATCACAAGTAGTACTACGTAAATACGTGTTGTTTGTTACAACCATATTTCATACGAGCTTTGCTACATTGCCGCCTGAAAATAAAATGTTCCCACCATAGATAAACGAAACACTGCGTTGATTACACTTAATGACATTCGATATTATGCTCATAAGAGTCCCCATATATATTTTACAACACACAGAAATAGGTGCGCATGTGTATGCATATGTATGCACATTGCAAAATCATTTGACTGCTACTCAAACATTTTATATGGGTGAGAATGTGAGCTAATAGATATTCGTATGATTGACAGCAGAAATGTTGTTGAGAGATATGCAAATTTTTGTGATTTAATTTTTGGGAATTTTAGAAAATTGTAACGATATTTGTATTATAAACAACCCGTTTAACAGCAATGAGATTTGTTGCAGTTCGTTTCAAACTTGTGTAGGAAATGGATTAAGACGTTAATTTTGAAAAGTAAGGAAATGGCATTGAGCTTTTTCAGTTTCTATTCTGATTTTTAGTACAATTGACTTAGGCTTGACAAGCACCCGCATGTTTTTGTTTGAATCTGGAATAGCAATAACATTCAACTATGCACTAAAAGGAATTTCCGTAAATTTAGCGGTACCAAAACAGAAGCCGTTAAGTAATGAAAAAGCTTTAAATTTTTTTGTTTTTGATTTTTTGGGTTCAAAACGAATTCTCCATGATCCTTCCAAAAATCACAGGCTGGCATCAAAACTATCTGCTTTTGCTCACCTACGCTGTTTTTTTTTTTTTTAATATTAACCTCGTACCAGCGAGTGGCCATCTTAAAATCAAGGGCAGTCAACGTTTTTCTCAAGCCAGACGAACCAGTCCTCAATCCAACCATGCGTTAACGTCATATTCCATAATTCAGAAATACTATCAACTCGTTGAAATCAATTTGACCAAATTGGCGAATATACTTCATATTTCATTAGTTGCTGAAATGAGATTTAGTTATGGCCTATCTAAACTAATTTCTGAGTGTATAAATGGTGTTATCAGTTTTAATTTTTTATTCGATCCACAACTTTATCTACCTATGTGTGTATGTATTAACAAACTCGTAATTCATTTGTATAAAAATTTTAATTTTGTTGTTATGTTTACTTGTAGTACATATATCATAAACTATTTGGGGTTTTAATTATTAATTGTTAAATTGTTGCTCCTCTCAGTTTTGACTAATTCCAAAATTGTATTTGAAACATACAGACTTATGGTTTCAGTTGATATTGGTGATAAGGTAAATATTTACGAATGCCATAATACTCATGTACATTAGACTGCATCGCCAAAAAAAAATTTATTTGAAGACGTCCACAAAAATATTTCGGACAAATATTAAGATATACGTGAGCTGGACCGATTTGATAATGCCTCCAAAAATGGAGTTTTTATGAATAAAAATAGTTTCTTAAAGAACTTTTTGAAAAAAATTCCCTCAGATGACAAAACAGATTGAATTTACAAAATGTGGGTAAAAATATTTGAAAATCTTTTCAACAGAATTGTAATAATGAGATTTTTGATGCTGTTTTTCAATTTTTTGCTTAAAGATTGATTTACGAAAAACTTGAATAACTGGGCCAAAACTATTCCGATTTAGCCTTAAGGAGTCTCAGTAGAAAGGTATTTTCCCATTATTTGTATTCATGTCCCAATTTATTTATTTTTTGTCAAATACCAACACATCCTAGTTCAACTTGGAATGACGCTCGTTCATCCTACCTTTCTCTTTTATCCTTTGAATGAGTTTAATATCAAAGAAATAAAAATTATACCTTACAAGTCTAAATCGGTTTTAGGTTTAAGAATTTGTTTTGAATTGCTTATTTTCCATATTCAGGGTTACCAAGCTTAATTGTATATCCTTGAGTTCTCGATGATTTTCTAAACTTTTCATAGAAAGAAGAGGGATTATTTCTTTAAAAGCGCTAGTATCTTGATGAGAATATAGAGAAAAAAAGTTCTTGAGAAATTTGTCAGACCTGTCCAAAGAGATCCTTGGGGAAGTATTTGAGGAACTATTGAATAAATTTCTGAGAGTACCAGATTAGGAATGATTTTTATGAATTCCCCTCAAACACCCTAATAAAGTAAAACCAGCAAAAAATGTATAAAAAATTGTAATGGAATTGTAAGTTTGTTGGCCGCTCCTCCAAGGACGACTCTGGATAGGTCCACAAAATAGAAGAATTCTAGATAGGCTATAGTCAATTGACTCTGAAGGACAATTTCACAGTTTATTGACATGCACAAGAGCATAAAATGGTGAGATAAAGAAGCACATAAAAATAAACACTCAATCGTACAGCCATCTTCCATTGTAAATCTCCCCCCCAAATATGGTAAGAATTTTCGTTGAGTGTATTACTTTTATAAAATGCTTTCGACTGTCGCACCACTAAATATTTCTATTTCTATTTCAATCACTTATTCACTTATAACTAGGGCTAAAGGACATTAAGAGCCAGTAGATACACTTTGTCAGAATACTCACGCGGATATTTGGAAACGTGTTGTTCGCCTAATACTTTGCCTTCATCGCTTGGCAATGCTTCATCGCTGTAGCGCACGAACAACCAGAAGAGTGCAAGTAAAATTATTTGCACAATCATCAGGCCAATGAATCCTGACGCTTTGCTAGCAGTCGAATGCATCTTGTGTCACAACGGATATGTATACCAAAAGTAAAAAATACTAAAAAGAATTTGAATCCAAGCAGCGACGCAGTCAAGGATGCGGTGCTCAACTTATACAAGCAGAGACGGATTGCCAAGAAGGAAACTCTGTACGTGAACGAAAAAGTTATTTGCGAATAGCTTTGCCACGAAATTGTCAGCTCAATATGAGTGGATGGATACTTGTATTAAGTAGCAGCATTAGTGGCTCAAAGTGATCTCCATGCCTTCATGCATGCGGCATTCCCCTAAAGGGTGTTCGAGCATACGTTCTTATGCGTTTTGCCAGTTCAATGCGTTTACACTTAGTTAAAGTTAAAAGTTGTTTGACGCGTGCTTTATAAGAAAATCACATAAACTGTATTGATTCAAAAATTTACAAAAAAAATATACTAAAAGTAAACTTTCGAACGTGTTTCGCTTGCTGCGTTGCTTGCCACACTTTCGCACTCAGGTTACACTGAATTCACACTGAATTTTCACAAATCACCGCTAAGTTGGAGCTGTTGAGTCTGCTTTTGCACTGCGCGTTCATTTCCTTTTTAAAACTTTTGCGAATAATTTTGTAATATTAGTAACGCTTATAACGGCTCTGTGGCTACGGTACGTCCGCATCGTCCAACTGCTGGGGAATAAGTATTTGAGAATTTCAATTTTGTGATATACTACAATTGGCGCATACATATGTGCGAAATTTGACGCTGGCTACTGACTGATTTGATGATCTAGCTAGCGACGACTGCATATGTACATAGGTACCTCCCGCGGCCAGTTAGGGCGTTAGTGCGCGCCGCCGTGTATGAGAAATGGTTGGCGGTGCTGGGGGTGGCAGCACCCTAGCAGCAACGGCAAAAATAGTAGCAGTTTTAATGGCGCTGGCGGTGTCAGTAACTGTGGTCGTGGCAGAGGAGGGCGAAGAGACAGTGGCAGAAGTAAGAGTATTCCGATCTCGAGGGGCGATTAGGCGCGATAAGTGCGCGCGATATTGTTTGTTTGTTTGTATGGTAAAAACAACACCGATATGAACTGATTTTTTCGTTGTTTAAAAATACGCGTTTTTTTCTATTTATTTTCCAAAGTACGAA
This sequence comes from Rhagoletis pomonella, assembly GCF_013731165.1. Taxonomy (NCBI): domain Eukaryota; kingdom Metazoa; phylum Arthropoda; class Insecta; order Diptera; family Tephritidae; genus Rhagoletis; species Rhagoletis pomonella. Next base: position 6,027,986 of record NW_023458566.1, on the reverse strand, counting down.
TTGCATGCCTTTGTCGACGGTACATACATATCACTAAATATATTCACATGCATATGTATCTCTTTTCAATTGTCTATAATCACTTTCGAATGTTGTTTATTAAACGCCACTTGGCATTGCTATGGATTAAAAAATTTAAAAGGCAATTTTAATTCTATAGCGAATTTCTTTATTGTCGCTGTGTGCAACCATTGAAATGCATACTTTCTTAAACAATTAGGTATGCACATTAGGGTGGTCCAAAATAAAAAAAGTCGAAATTTTAATGTTCTCACTCCCAAGGATTGTTCTTTATCGAAAAAATATTTAGAGGTCGTTTAAAGCGCTCAAAGTTTTCCATGTATTTTGTATGGAAAAAAACAACTTTTCGTTGAAATGGTTTAGAATTTATATTTTTTGATTTAAAAAAAAAATAGGGCTATATATTTTCGGTATAGAACAATCGTAGGGGGTAAGAGCATACAAACTCCGACTTTACTTTTTCACATGCATTTTTGGAGCACCCTAATGTGCATACATGGAGCTACTTGCACAATGGAACAATTGATTTCATTCTTGTTGTTGCACATTAAGAATTAATGTCGAAATTAGCAGACAATGTCAGTGTATTCAATGTCTTAAATTAAAAATTTAAGAAAATTGCAAAACATTTAAATAACATTAAGTCTAGTGCGGAGTATGCTGAAAACCCTCTTTTGGAAAATCTAAAATATTTATGGTGGTGCCATACTTGTCGGTTAGCATGCCGGCACATTTAGGGCCCCAATCGATTCCTTGTGCTACCACACAGGATCTTTTTCCCTGTTTCCTTAAAGTGAAGTGGCCTGTCCGCAAACCCATATCTAAGGATCTGCTCATCATAAGGAGCCCCTCGATCTTTTCGAGTACAATTATGGCCTCATGGTTTTGGTTATTTTGCAGGTATCGAGGTGAACCCATCTTGCACCCGCTTCTGAGAAGAAGAATGCTTCTTTATTGAGCTTGCATGTGGCGACCGCAAATTTACTCTTCCAGATCCTTGTAGTTTTTCTCAGGCTTAGGTAGCTACCATTAAGGAAGCAGTCCATTGTCTGCTCAATTGCTGGTCGTAGGTAAGCGCCAATAATGGCCCTGGTGTTGTCTACGGCCCGCTCTAAGCAAGTAGGGTAATGCCTAACCTCTCTTTCAGTTGACTCTGAATTTTTGTGGCGAAACTTCTTTAGCGGCGGTTGGTTGGTTGGGAGTAAATTGGCAAATTCAACGGAAATTGCACACGGAAATGGTGCAACGGAAATGGTTGGGATGAAAACAAGTGCTTCTTGAGTGTAGGCACATGGTTTTAATTTAAATTGCTAATAAATAATTGAAGAATAACACTTAGAAAAAGACCAATAGAAGAATGAAAGTAAAGGTGAGTACGAGCATAGATAAAAAAAAGGATAAAGGCAAAGGTAAAAATAAAAACAAAAACAAAGTTCCGTAAAGATAAAGGCAAAAATGAAGACCAAGGTAAATTTAAACACTTTTCTTATATATATAAGGGCAAAGGTGAAGGGCAATATGTAGATGAAGAAAATAATAAACAATATGAGGATGAGGATGATAAAAGTAAAGATGAAGACAGAGGAAGAGAGATTAAAATAAAGGTAATTATAGAGAAAAGGATATAGATAGACAAAGAGCTCAATATGGGAACTATTTTGGGATCGGGACTTATCGATATAAAATTCGATATTTGTCGCTTTTGTTATCGATCATTTATAGATTTTGTTATCGAAAATTTTGTCGATTTTGTTATGGACTTTGTTATCTATTATATATCGATTTTGTTATCGATATCTTTGTCGATTTTGTTATCGATTTTGCTATCGATTATTGTCGGTTTTCTAATCGATTTTACTATCGAAATTTTTATCGAATTTGTCATTGATTTTGTTATCGATATTTTGTTGCATGTTACTATCGATTTTGTTATCGATAGAGTATAAAAATAAAAATGAAGATAAAGGAAAACAGATTAACATTAATGTAATTAGCAGGGTTCGGAAATATTCACTCACCTTCGTACGCGAACGCGAAGG
>NW_023458566.1:6012350-6025526 GCF_013731165.1 Rhagoletis pomonella | reverse complement strand
TTTTTTCTACCTAACATTCGCGAACGCGAACTATCTGGACTGGTTTTGTGCTTCACGTTCGCGAAGGAGAATCAATACAGAATATTTGAATCGTTCACCTTCGCGTATAAAATCATAAATGTATGTTCGCGAAGATTCATATATGAATATATCCGAACCCTGGTAATTAGAACGAACAGGGGTAGAGGTAGGGATCTAAATAAAAACATGATAAAAAATAAAACAAAAAACAGACAATACCAAAAGCAAATGTATGTATGCATATTGGTAAAGTAAACCGCGAATCGTCATTCTGAAAAACCGCGTGACTGACATTTGCTGCCAAAAATTGGATTTGCTCACAAAAGCTTTTGGCTTTTGCGTCCTGAAATATACTACGTGTATAACAGGGAGTCGATAACAATGTTTAACCTGTGGTTAGTATTAAACAGACATTGAGTAACTGGTCCTTAGTCTTGCCGCGTGATTACCAATCGGGCAGTGCTCTGTCAATACACTCAGCAGTACATGCCTACATATCGACTCAGGAGTAGATATGAATCTATACCTAGTGTTGGGCAGTACCGATACCAAAAGTACTCAAAACTCGATTCTTAAAAGGACTGACGGTACCAGATTTTTTAAAGTACTCATAAAAGAACTCGAAAGTACTCAGAACTTAAAAAAAAAACTTGAAAGTAGTCAGAACTCAAAAATAATCTGTTCCAATCATCACTTTGACAAATGTATGTACTCAGGACCGGTTCAAAGTACTTAGCATTAAGTGTTAAATAGATACTTAAGAGCACTGAGTTCAGATTCAGAAATGATTGTACTCAGTTTCAAATTTCAAAAATATTAGAGTAAAATACTTGTACCCACTATAGTTAGCCATTTATTTGACGTTGTTTGAGATTAATATATTAATTTGAATAAAGTACTGCCAGCTTGTGAAATTTCTACACTGTTTTTTTTTGCATTGAAATGTTACCAACATGTGTATGCATATTTAATGAAAGTACTCAGTACTCTCGAAAATACCTGATCCTTAAAATTTATCGATATCAAAGAACTCGATCCTCAAAAGTACTCGATACTTCCCAAAACTACTCATAACTAATTACGGAGGTAAAAATATACTTTCTAGGTATTCAAAATATTTTTAAAACGCTTCAATATTTACATATCTATTTCCTAATATTTATTAAAAAAGCCAACATAACTGGCCATATGGATACGGCTTCCAGCTGGTTAAATGAATAATATGCACTTGTGTTTACACAATTTTATTTGAAAGCAATATTTTGCAGTTTTCAATACCCCTCGAATAAGTCTAAATGGTCAATTAGGAAATATCACTAGATACGCTGGGCTCTAAAATACTTTTAGCACTTATTTGTGTATTAAATTAATACTAATCTTTTTACATACATACATACATCCATACATATGTATGTAGCCACATGTCAGTAAAAAAACATGTTTATTTATGCAGATATGGCTGTGTGTATGTGCAAAAGATATTCTAGTAAAGATGTTGCTAACTCTAGTTTTTAACACATTTCAGATTTATTATGATAAACTAAGCTGAATGTGAAAATGCTAAGCAGATAATTTCACACACTTGGAGCAAATTTTGAGAAAAACAAAGTGCTGTTTTCGTTACCTACAAAAATAAGTAGAAATGGATTAGCAAAATACAAAATTTTCTCCAATCAGTAGAGCGTGTTTAATTATTTATTTCTAAAACAGGATTCTCACAGCAAAAGCGTTTTCCTTTTTTTAAATTTTGTTTATACTTACTACACATTTCAACGCACATTTTGTTAAAGAATTTTTGGTTCATTGCGACTTTGGACTCAAGGAGCTCGTAATTTCCTAACGCAAATTACTACTACATGTTTTCAGATTTTTATAATATTAATTTCATGCGCAATTGGCGATGGCAAAAAAAAAAAAATTAAATCGATTAATTAATCATATGATTAATCACAAGCCAAAAAAATTAATTAATCGAGTTTTTAATGGCACTTTTTAGAGTGAGTATTCGCAAAAACACTTTTCCATAAAAATTTCTAATTATCCTGTTAAATAGCCTTAAAGAAAAATAAAACGAGTATTTTTAGTGGTGAGAATTATTTATTACTAGCAAATACCTGGCGTGCTTCACTGCGCCTTAAAAGTGGTTTGTGCTGTTTGATACCCGTAATGTAAATTTAATTTATTATATCAATTTAATTTAATAAAATTTTTCAAATAGGTGGCAAGCCTCCTCAAAAATATTTTCGGCAGTAAACTTTCCTAAACCTCTTCAATTTGATATACAAATTGCTATATTCAATTTATTTTATCAATTAAACTGAATTAAAATTTTCAGACATATGGCAACCTTCAGAAAATATATTTTCGGCTGTAAGCCTTACAATACTTACTTTACTTATGAATTTACTCAAACTGCAATTTTCAAACAGGTGGCAACTATCTAATTTATTTTTTTTCTATTTTTTAAGTTAGACTTCTATCAATGCATCGGTGAAAACTGCATTAAATTTCATAGATAAATAGATAAAAATTCTTAAAATTGTTTATTTGGCTTCTGTTGCTCAAATTAATAATCGATAAATGAAACACAAAACTACGATGCAATTAAATCGTAAATTGGACAAAAATAATCGATTAATTTAATCAAATGATTAATCGCTGCCATCCCTATGCGCAAGCGTATAACTTGAAAATGTATGCGTACAAGTTTCTATGTCTATTTAAGCCTAAATGCCAACGATTTATATCTGCTTTAAGTTATATCTTCAAACGAGAAATCGGCTTAAGTGATGCGCTGGTGTCAAGCCTCTTAGTTATTGTATGTACATACATACATACATATCTTGACGACATGTCGCCATTCGCATTTGGGATTAACGTCGACAGATGCCAGTTTTCACTGTGATTAGTTAGGCAAAAGCTTCAGAGTAACTTATGAAAGCCATCAAAAGGCGAGTGGCGATGCGGCTTGAAGTTGTATGCATGTAGAAGTGAACTTGCTGATGTGGCAACTGGTTACAAACTAGTGCAGTTGGAAATGAAAAGAAAATTATTTTTCGATGTTTTCGTAAATAAAATTAGATAGCTATTTATCTAAATTAAGGTTTGAAAATTTTGTATAAGCTGCACCGAAAATTTTAACCCTTTCGCTACCGTAAGCTTACAATTAAAAATATACACGTCGAAATGATTTTTTCGCACAACCAATTTTTTTTCTGTTCCGCTAATTTTTTCTGCTTTTGGTAAATTTTATTACAAAAAAAAAATATTTTCTAAAAATTACTTCTTTTACCGATTTTTTTAAATTTTTGTTTCTTAAAGTTTTTTTTTTTGAAAAAATTAGGTTTTTTTAAAAATTAATTTTTTGTAAAATTTTTGGGTGATAATATTTATTTCTAAAATTTTTTGATAAAAATAGCTTAATAAAAGCGAGGCACATTATAAAACACAGAAAACTTTAAATGATTGAAACCGTTTCCTTATGAGTGGAAAAACTTTTTAGGAAGCATAATTCGCTCGCTCCTGAAAGAGTTAAAAACAATGGAATTTTTGTTATTTAGTTTACGACAATTGTGAGCGCATTTTGTCAAAAAATTTGTTTCTAGCGAACTACATATGTATATAATTTTCTGATTTTAAAAGTATCTCAAAAATTGATTTTTGACTTAAGAATTCTATTGTTTCTGTGATAAAAAGGATTGTATTTTCTTACTGAACTCCGGAATGGAACAAGATTTGCACAAAAACTCGAAAATTAGTTTGTGAAAATAACGGTATATATTTATACTCAATCGTTTTGTTTTGAAAATCTTCAACCAGATTTTATTTATATTTGCTAAGCTTTGAAAAAAAAAGTAAACCCACAACTGGTTAAATTTTAGCCACATTTTAACTAATTACTAAACTTTAGTGGTAGTTTGTAATATCAACATGTGGTAATCATACCGCTCATTCACAAATCGTTGCATAATTTTTGGCGAACTAATCGATAACAGACAAAGCGGAGACTTGCCGTTGGCGCTGCCATATGGCGATATTTTCGATCGTACTGTACCGCAAAGTTTTTACAGTGATGCCTTACAGCGCTGCTGAAACTAAAACCAAATTTACATAGATGTATATGTATGTACAATAGGGTGGTTCAAAAACAGTAAAGTCGGGAATTGTAATGCTCTCACGCCCTAGGATTGTTTTATATCGAAAAAAAGTATACCCCTATTTTTTTTTATTTCGAAATCAAAAAATATTTAGTGGTCGCTCAAAGCGCTCAAAGCCATATAGAAAATATGGCTACAGGATATCATCTCATGTCATCCGAACACTATCTCCACGTAGAAAGTCAGGTGCTGGCGGTGAAAGAGCACAACGATTTTACTTTGAAGCAGTTGCACGTGGCATGCCACCGTGTGAGCCATCCTAGCAACGCTCTACTTCGAAATATTCGCTCCCCGATACGTGAAGAGGAACCTGCTGCACTGAAGAAGGAATAAAGAACCGAGCGTAGACCTTCCCCGTAGACAATGCGGGGCACAAAGCAAACTCCGTGCCAGCAGGTCGATTGTCGCCCACCAGCAATAAGGAAACATTGCTGCCAAGAGAGACCCTGTGCCATCTAACACTGCGCCGTTTCTGTTGGTGACACAGGCTCAACATCTAATTTTCTCAGCTGAGACCAGAAGTGGCAAACGGCAGAAGTGCCCAGTGGACATACTTATAAGAGTTAGGTTTGAAAGCTGCATTATTGATTTGATACTTCTGACTTTACCATAATTTACAAGGACTAAACCAGATATTCGGTAACTATTTCGAAGTACTCGGCCATTTCGCTGTAGGCTCTTTCATCTTTTGTGGCAAAATCCTCTTCAGTCGCGACTAGTCGTGAAGTGAATAGAGCGACGCAGCTTTATTCATTTGGATATCAGCCCAGAAAAAATTCAGAGGAAATTAGGTGGCCGACATCACAAAACTCCAGCTTTACGTGACAGATTAATTTTTTTGCAGTCGGTGCCTGTGACCTGAGAAGGCGTGAGATAGAGAAGGAAAGGAATGTGAGGAAACCGTACCGGCGATCCATTACAGGGGTGGGAGAAGGCATACGAGGAACGAGGCTTAGTGTGTCCGCTGCCTATAATTGATCGTTCCTAAGAACTTTATAGAGAATTAGGACTTAAGGGAAATGTAAACATGATTATTGGTTGGTCTTTTCAGTAGGCATTCCTTGTCTTCTTTTATTACACGAGCGTACCTCGAGTTGAAGCGTTCGTATTTATTCGTTTAACATGACCACGCTAACGGAGCCGCTTTATTTCAATTCGCTGCACTACGGCGATATCGTTATAAAGCTAATACTGGTGATTGACTTATCGAGTATGGGTTTTCTCCGTCAAGATAGGACTTCCTTTCCCAATTTCCAACTCAGTCCAAAGTAGCTCTTGTCCTAAAGAGTGATTCTGCGGCGATGCAAATCGAAAAATTGCATTCCAGTGCATATTTAGCATATTCATTATGGTTGTCCTTAAAGTATTAAAATCAATTTATTCAAAACTATAAAAAGATTTTACGGGGTTTGAAAATATTGCACTTTTTTAAATTGCAAAAGTTCGAGAAAAATTTTGACATTGGTCAGCTTTAGGTCAGTGAGTTTATGAGTTTATATGAATAAGTTTCAATAATATGTAAATTTTATCGGTATATAATTTTTAGGATTTAAAAAAATAATTAAATATTTGTTTTTTTTAATTTTTGTGGATGTCTTTATTTTGCACATAAAACAAATGTACCGCATACAAAATTTAGATATTGATATTTTAAGCACACCCTAATGTTCATAACATAAATTATACGACAATAACAATTTCATTGTAAAATACCAAGATCTTTTTCGATGTTTGTTCAAAAATTTGAAGTCTATTTTATAAAAAACTCTTGTTAATCAATTTAAATGCTAAGCTGGGCGCCCGAAGTATGTAGCTGTTAGGATACTACTTCCTTTCCAAAACATTGTTGCAACAGGCTAAAGCAAAAGCAAATTAACAAACAAATAAATAAAACAACTTGTCTGTAGATAACTGTGTGTGCTTCTTTGCGTATGTAAGTATATACATATGTACATATGTATACAGTCATGCGAGTATTTTGTTACATTTTGGTCAAGTTAAGTACAATAGACAGGACTTTGCTACTTTGAAAGTTTTCGAGATGCGTTTATTAATTAAATGGCAAGTGGTGTAAAAGGCAAAAGTGCAGCAGAGAGGAAAGGAGCCCAAAAGGAATAAACAAGCTGCAAAGTAACAATACAATAACACCAGCAGAGGTTGAAGTAAAAGAAAAGTTTTTAATTAACAAAAACAGCAAAATAAAATAAAAAATTTTAAAAAGTTAAAAACATTTTACCAAAGTTAAACTGCAATGTAGAAATATTAAAAATAGGTAATGAAAGTACATTATCGAGATAAGCAGCCGCATTAAAGGGGAAAAAGTTACAAAGAACTAAATGAGCAAGGTGAAAGGCTTCGAAGGAAGATAGAGAGGGGGGAGTAGACAATAGCTAAATGAAATAACAATGGTGTGTATTAGGGTGATTGATTCGGTTTTTCCAAACCGGTTTGAACCGTTTTTTTTTTTAAATTAAGTCGATTTTTTTGAAATCTTAATTTTTCAAATTCCGAGTAAACCGGGTTTTTATAATCGCATAAACCGGGTTTGTCACATAGTTTATTTACATACCAGAATCTAAAAATTCTAACTATTTTATTGATAGAAAATGGAACATAGAAGATTTTTAACAATTTTATATCTAAGTAAATACTAGAAAAATTTGCACTGCAGAAAATTATTAAAGAATTAAGGAAAATCGATTAGAAGACTACTAAATTTTGTCTAAATTAGTGAGTCGACTGCATGTTGTCTTCATTCTCCGACGGGTTTGCGCCGCACGGAGAGGGATTTGCTAATGGGAGTGTCAAAGGACTTGTGTCAAAGTATCGCCAGCCTCACGAAGTAACTCGAGCTCTTCGTATGCGATAGCTGGCATGGGATCACCGATGATGGAATTCAAAGGATGGGAGTTGAGTTTCTTAATTTGAAATATAATAAATCAAAAACCTTTTTTTCGAGAAAAGGCGAATAATCGAACACCCTAGGAGTTATGCTCATATATAATATGTACATTAGGGTGCCTCACCAAACAAGTGGCGGCACTGTTTTTCCATCGGAATTATAAAATCTATGGTATTTAAGGATTTCCGCCAAAATAATTCGGAAAAATATTAAGATTTACGTGAGCTGGGTCGATTTGAAAATATCTTTTAAGCTTAAGAACTTCTGTGTGTGGTGATTTTTTTGGAAGAAAGATTTTTAAAAATTATTTATTTTTTTATAAAAAACTAGATGTTTCGCAATTGTCTTTAAATCTTAATATTTTCCGGCAATTTTTTGCGGATAACTTTAAGTATAACAAATTTTATAAGTCTCATGGAAAAACAGTTCCGATATTTTGTTTTTGGTATGGAGAGTGATGCACCCTAATGTTCAAAAGCACGTATGTTATGTTAAGAATTTAGTATACTACTACAATGCTTTCCCATATGTGTATGATTGTACAGAAAGAGCAACTGATTTTGTAAACAAGGAGATTACTAATTGAAAATGGAGTAAAGGACGTTGCAAAGGTAAATTTGTGCTTTAAAGGAAACCATTTAAATAGACAAAAATAAGTGCATTAAAGAATTGTGAAATTCTATGAAATATACATACACACGTGCGTTTAGATCCAGAAAGATCGTTTTATTTTAAGAACTTAAATGAAGTATACAAAAAATTAATTAACTTAAAGTGGATACTGTTGATACGTTTTCGCTGCTTACTATTGTCATTACTAATGTTTTATTTTCTCAATGCAAATGTGGCATCATTAAGTAAATGTTTTTATGCGCCAATTGCTAAGAAAAGAACATACACAGGGTAAAATAAATGCAACAGTAATACTAGAAAAGAAAACGCCATAAAATTAATATATTGCTTATACTATTTATAATTGAGGCAGCTGTGAATTTTCTCCGTTCGTCCTGAGCAGGTTTGTTTTTCACACAATGCATTGTTAGCATTTTAGGTACTTAGTTTTTTTTGTAATGATCGGCATTTGTGTTGTATTTCGCTAAACAAATTATGTATTTATAATTTTTGTTTAAACTTCATTGCTTTGCTTTGCTGGTGTGTAGGTGTTCGTTTCCTGTACTGACTTGGCTAGTATAAAACGATTCAATGCCAAATAGAGTGCTCCGCCAAGTACAAGCTCACCAATGCCTATAAGTACGGCCAGTAGCCAACCAGGAATAGCGAGGCCAGCTGCAAAGTAAGAAAAAGAAGTAATTTATTAAATAAATCCATATGTATGTAATTTGAAGACTTGGTTTGCAAACAAGATTTTAAAACTGATTTGGTATACCAAGAATAGGATGTAGGAACATAAAATTACAGCTAACTAACTTTCATTATTTTTAGCAAGAAACAGGGTTTAAATTGTTTGCATTTTATTTTTTTTTTAGGTGAAAATCAAAATTAATGCTTGCAAGATTTTTTTTTCGCAGAAAGAGATCAGTGTTTTTTTTGCTTCATACTTTTTAGGTAGTAAAAAAAAGCAAACTTGAGATTTTAGTGTTATTTTTTTACTTGAAAGTTGACGAAAGATCTGAAACAAAGTCTGAAAAGTCTCGAAAAATCCCGAATAATACAAATTATACAGAAAGTCATGCTCTCTAGCTGATAACGACCTACATGAAACACTTCTGCACAGTTTTTCTGAACAACCGACTTAAAAGCTATAAAAGAGACTAATAAAAACAACCTCTTGGTTTTAGGAGACTTGAGGTATGCTAGGGCCAGACTCTAACTCCCATCGTGAACTAAGGGGCTCAAACGATTTTTTATTTAATTTTATTTAAGCTTACGATCATACTATCATACTAAAAGCAATCGTGGCAACATTCCTACCAGTGTTAGCTCTGCCACAAAGGAAGTGCTGGAAGTAATGGATTGACACCCTCCCGAAGAAGGACAAAATAACCTCACTGCTGGGATCCGGAGATTTCAGCACTGAAGGCAAATAAGCCTAGATAACAGGTTTTTAGCAACCTTACAAGGATGTCCTCAAAATATTTAATATGACCATAGAGCAAGCCCAACGCGGATTCTGGTGTAGCTTCTGCAACAACGGTGACTGAACATCATCGCGTAGCAAAGTACTGAGGCCATTCGTCCCTTAGGTCGCTTCATTAGACACCTCGTAAGCCATCACAGGCTGGAGTTGGCTATAATGGCCTTTCAAAGCTATAAATATACGGGAATGGATAAAATTTTTCCCTTCCAACAGTAAGCAGCAAAGGACGTACTATGCCGGATAAACATCTGAAAGTTTAAATAGACCGAGTTACTAGAAACTAGGGAAGTCTAGAAACCCGCGCCAGGAGGACTATAATCGGCTTGTACGTCTGAAATGCGACTATATGTAAAAGTGGGAAATGCGAAGGTATATCATGTATGACCTATCCTGTTCTACGAATCACCGTTTGGTGGCCAAGACTATGCCCAAAGCCAAAATGGAACGAGTACAGATTGTCACAAAAGCCCTTACTTTGACCCCTACCAAAGCTCAGAAATTAATTTTAAACTTGCCAGCGGTAGACAAAAATATGCGCAGTGAATTCTGCCCAGGAAGATGGCATACCTACTACTGCTAGTCACTTGTCAAACTAGAACATGGCATATCTGGGAAATTGTCGATGAAAAGCGATTATGGACCCTCATGCTAAGAGGTTAACTTGTCTCACCAACGATTTTGCCGCAGCTACAGAGAAGAGGAAGACGTAGAGCGTATTGAATAATATTTCTGTCAGTGTACTTAGGGTTTTTAGCTAGCTAAATTCTGCGAATGTTTTTGATCTCGCGCCGAAACGGACCGCTTTTTAACCGACCTCAAAAAAAGGAGGAGGTTATCAATTCGTCGGAAAATTTTTTAATTTTATTTTTTTTTATGTATCTTACCGCTTAACTTTGGACCACGTCAACCGATTCCGAAAATTCTTTTCACATCGCAAAGGTAGTGTCTCAGAGGTGGTCCCATATTAATCCGTTCAATTTAGATCCGATCACTGGATCATGAAAAAATTAACGGTACTCCTAAATTTTTATATGAGAATTGAAGTCGGTTTTGTTTTTTTCTTAAAAATTACTTGTTATAATAGGTGGTTATTAGTTATTTAAAGCAAAATCATGAATATTGATGTTTTTATTGGCGAAGTTTTTTCTGGCTCTACTCTTTGGGATAAAAAAAAATTACCAATTTTATTTCGTTTTACATTTATTGGATGAATTCCAATTTTTTCTTCTTAAAAAACCATTCAATACAGAGCTCGATGCAAAATATTCTTCCATTTCTTTAAATAATACTTGCATGATCAGGAATAAAATTACACAATTACTAATCTCGATTAGCGTCGATTGGAATCAGCTTTACGATCGGCTCGGCTTTCAGATTGGAACGTAAAAGTTACTGGTTACAAAAGCTGTTAAAATAATATTCCTCTGAACATTTTTACTTTAAAAATATATAAAAAAAATTTTATTTTATTTTTTATTTTTTTATTACTTAGATACTTACTAAAATAGCGACGTGTAAGTGTTCTACGTCCGCGCATCACACGTCTAGTCGCTTCAGATTCCTGTGTGCAGAAGGCAAGCAATACTGAAAAAATAAAAAAATTTTTAAAATTAATACAAAAATTAGAAAAAAATGTACATATCGTGCCCTAACCGCCAAAGAAATATAAGCGAAATATTTTCCAAAATTTTCTTTAGGATGTAGATATGCTCCTAGCGCATCTAAATGCATTTTAACATCGAAAAGGAAATTTTGAAAAAAATTTCGCTTATGTTTTTTTCGGTGATAAGAGCTCTTCCTCCGGATCCGGGATTTTTAAAGGGCCTAAAATATCAGAACCATAAATTGCTATTAGTTTTTTACGATTTAATTTTGAAAGAAAACAATGCGCATGCTTTCAAAAACCATGTTTTTCATTATGGAAACAATTGTTTTTCCATATTTACCGTGAGAAACTGCTTCTTCGTTATAGGCTTTTATCATAAATATGTATAAGTACATATAATACATTTAAAATTTTCGATGGAAAAACCCTATCGATATTTTTTTTTTGTATGAAGAGTGATCACCCTAATGTACATGTGTATGTATTTATGTATTTTAATGGCATATAAAATTTATTTGAGCAAAAGCAAAAGAAAAAATCAAATTAATCTCCCCGCATATGAGTGCCATACTCTACGTCGTAAATTCTATTTTAGTTACCTAATCCGGACAGATATAAATTTTGAAACTTCATTACTGCCTGCAACTAACATTGCATAAATTTTTTCGTATTTGATTTTACATACTACTTTCTAGTTTATAATGCTTTCCCACTTGTTATTTGTTTTATGTGAAATTTACATGCGAAAAAAATATAGAATACATATACATACATTTGTACATAGGTAAATCCTATATTCTGGTATTCTGGTACATTCCCAAACGTGCATTAATGTCGATGAATGCACAACGGAAAAAATCTGCATAAAAATCCATTACTGACGCAATACGGACGCATAACATAAAACGCAAAAAATGGAACGCACAAAATATACATACATACCTTATGCAAAAGATAGAAACTACGCAAAAAACAAAAATGTACGAAAAATGTAGCGGAACTCAATAAATAAAAACATTTTTTTTTTTTTGCAGCTAACCAAAAAGTGCAATAAAACGCCAAAACAGTTCATCATCATCAGTGTCACTATCAACGTCGGGCCCCTTCCGTGCCTACAACATCCGTTACCGTGTTGTGTAACTCGTATTTATGTACATATGTGTGTAGCACGCGACACCTACAATAAGAACAACAATGCGTGTACAAGCGAAGCCACCGCCATGCCACAGCCATGCCACAGTGAGTGCCCCAAAGAATGTGTACAGGTGATGTGGTGGTCAATACTCGTACACATTGTATTGTGGCTGGCCAACAAGCGGCCCAGGTGAATATGCGTCGCAACGCCCATAAAAATTGACCAACTCTTTGTGTTGGCTTCCGGCGCCGCCGCCGCCGCCACCTTCACCCAGCGAAGGGATGCAACTGTGGTAGGTCGGGGAGCACGGGTAGTAAGCGGTTTTTCTTTTTTGAGCTTCGAATATACATATGTATGTATGTATGTTTGTATATATGCTTGTATGTAGTAAATTTCATAGTTCTATTTTGCTATTCTATTCGAGCATATGCAACAGGGTATTTCATTTTAATTTATGTGAAAATCAAAGCTTTGTTGTTGTTTTTTTTTTTGTTGTCGCTTCAATCACATCACCAACACTTTAAGCCGGCATATTCACATGAATTTGAATGCATTTGCGTGTATATGAATGCACTTGTATGTGTGTGCTTCTGTTTTGCTCCACTGCTAACATGTAGTACTTACTTACATATGTACATAAGTCTTTCAACGTAGTTTTGAAATAAATGGCTATTAAATATGGAAATCTTAAAATGGACCCAACGCTAGGGGGAAAATAAATATAGTTATTGGTGCTGCATACTTTTCAGTTTTCGAATGCGTGTGTAGGAGTGCCATAAAATGAGACAAAAACGACTCTCTAAATTAAACAGTTCAGGTTAGGCTTGGTCGATTTCCAGGGTACTTGCCTTTAACCCAAGACGGATATTGCTGAGTTTTTTGTTTTAACTATACTAAAACTAGTGCGATGGTTACAGAAAATGATAAATCGTAAGGAGAAACATTGCCTTTTGGCTGCATAATCTGCTGGATATGTGAAAACTAGGCTCGTAAAAGCCCTGATGATGACGTTGATGTATTTTGGAACAAATTTCCTTCATCTCTTGGCAAGTACGTTTTGGCGACAAAAAGATCTGAATGGAAGTATCTTCTAAGTAGCCAACGCCAAGCAAATATGTCTCAAAATAGCATGCAGACATTCAAAGAAGGGGTATCATTTTCTCGGCCTCCGACTTCGATGAGATCATCATTCATTAGATTTATAAATTTCTACTCACAGGAGAAATTTTAAACTTTATAAATAAATATTTTTTTTTT
>NW_023458566.1:6004432-6007350 GCF_013731165.1 Rhagoletis pomonella | reverse complement strand
TATAAAACTACATACCTAAAATTTTTCTAAAAATTAAAAAAAAAAATTTTAATTTTACTTGTGATTTCTGCCTCTTAGAGCAGCCTTATAATTTCATTCCACTAGTTTTCATTAAGTAACACTCGTTAACAGGCACGGGAAAATCGATTTTCTTCAAAATTCCTACTTTCGCTGCACTTTGCACAAAAGAATTCGATATAAACAAATAATATTAAAGATTGGCTCCTTAAACCTCTAACGAATTTAATTGTCTTACAAAAAAAAAACAAAAAATTGAAAATCCGTCAAGAATTGTAGGCTATAGACCTTTTTTTTTTGAATAGTAAATTTCGTGTTTCTACCACTGTGCTACGAGACGGTTAAGTAACGGGTGATTTTTTAAGAGCTTGATAACTTTTTTTTTAAAAAAAACGCATAAAATTTGCAAAATCTCATCGGTTCTTTATTTGAAACGTTAGATTGGTCCATGACATTTACTTTTTGAAGATAATTTCATTTAAATGTTGACCGCGGCTGCGTCTTAGGTGGTCCATTCGGAAAGTCCAATTTTGGGCAACTTTTTCGAGCATTTCGGCCGGAATAGCCCGAATTTCTTCGGAAATGTTGTCTTCCAAAGCTGGAATAGTTGCTGGCTTATTTCTGTAGACTTTAGACTTGACGTAGCCCCACAAAAAATAGTCTAAAGGCGTCAAATCGCATGATCTTGGTGGCCAACTTACCGGTCCATTTCTTGAGATGAATTGTTCTCCGAAGTTTTCCCTCAAAATGGCCATAGAATCGCGAGCTGTGTGGCATGTAGCGCCATCTTGTTGAAACCACATGTCAACCAAGTTCAGTTCTTCCATTTTTGGCAACAAAAAGTTTGTTAGCATCGAACGATAGCGATCGCCATTCACCGTAACGTTGCGTCCAACAGCATCTTTGAAAAAATACGGTCCAATGATTCCACCAGCGTACAAACCACACCAAACAGTGCATTTTTCGGGATGCATGGGCAGTTCTTGAACGGCTTCTGGTTGCTCTTCACTCCAAATGCGGCAATTTTGCTTATTTACGAAGCCATTCAACCAGAAATGAGCCTCATCGCTGAACAAAATTTGTCGATAAAAAAGCGGATTTTCTGCCAACTTTTCTAGGGCCCATTCACTGAAAATTCGACGTTGTGGCAGATCGTTCGGCTTCAGTTCTTGCACGAGCTGTATTTTATACGGTTTTACACCAAGATCTTTGCGTAAAATCTTCCATGTGGTCGAATAACACAAACCCAATTGCTGCGAACGGCGACGAATCGACATTTCACGGTCTTCAGCAACACTCTCAGAAACAGACGCAATATTCTCTTCTGTACGCACTGTACGCATTCGTGTGGTTGGTTTAATGTCCAATAAAGTAAACTGAGTGCGAAACTTGGTCACAATCGCATTAATTGTTTGCTCACTTGGTCGATTATGTAGACCATAAATCGGACGTAAAGCGCGAAACACATTTCGAACCGAACACTGATTTTGGTAATAAAATTCAATGATTTGCAAGCGTTGCTCGTTAGTAAGTCTATTCATGATGAAATTTCAAAGCATACTGAGCATCTTTCTCTTTGACACCATGTCTGAAATCCCACGTGATCTGTCAAATACTAATGCATGAAAATCCTAACCTCAAAAAAATCACCCGTTAGTAACCGATTTAAAAGAAAAAAATGCGGGTCACCTTAATTTCGATATACCTTAGTTCTGAGCTGTGGCTGGTAAAAAAAAAACTTTAGACCAACCTAGCGCGCATTAATATTGTGTTCATTTGTTTTATTTCATTTATTTTATTTAATTTTGTTTAAATCAATTTAATTTATTTTTAAATCCCATTCTTTTTTTTAACGTAAATTTTTGTATTAATATCATATTGTCATTAATTTTGTTAAAACACTATTTGTGACACACTTTGATCTACAAATTTATCGATGACCTCATAATTCTACATGCATTCCAGCCACTAAACTCTCCATAGATATGTATGCCAAATACACCTCACTTGACTCCGCGAATATTTTTATGAAAGAGGTAACCAGCTATTACGTTTTTCTTGCATTAAGTGACTAACAATAAAATTCGTTTACTAGAAATACTTGAAACATCGTATGAGTCACTATCTTTTCTAAATAAACACAAGCCAATTTGATAAGAAAAACATTTTTGTAGAGTTGAACGAAGCAAGTGAACGTAATTGTTAAAAAAAGCGGTAGTTTTTGTATATATGTGTATACATACATATACTATGTACCTATTTAGGTCACTCACAAACACAAACATATTTACTTATACTAGTAGAAGCTAAGTTTTACACGGACCCTAATTCTAGGCATATACTTTTTTCAGTGAAAAAAAAAATGCGTTACCCAAAAATATCACCAAATATGTTGCACTTTTCTTCACCAGCTGCATTTTATTAATATTTTTCTTAAATATGTTTAACTGGAAAAATTATCTTCGTTGCAATTAAAGCACGAGTCGTTCGTAAATTTTAATGGGTTGACTATGATGGTCTTCGATGAACTAAGTTAAAAGCGCCAAACTGAGCCAATGCTTCTCAAGCAAATATCAGATAAGCATTCCAGTAAGTGTTGCACACTGGAAGTGATAAGATAAGCACCATAACTAGGTATACATATTTACATATGTTAATATGTTCAATGTACATACGTGCGTATGTATATGTATAAGTAACTGTGTATAAAAAGTACTGTTGTTGCGAAGCTTTGTGCCACAAACATCTATTACTGTTACTGCGCTTTGTGAATATATGTATATATTTTTAAATACCTACTTATCTTAACAATTAATGAACACGATTTTTTTTTTTGTAATTTTTCGTCATGTTTTTATTTAATTCTTAAATGCGTATTTTAATTTTTTCGTTTTTTTTTT
>NW_023458566.1:5992602-6004422 GCF_013731165.1 Rhagoletis pomonella | reverse complement strand
TGCCGAAAACTTGCTCCAATAGCCAAACGACGAACAAGATGCTTCAGAGCATGTTTCAAGTTCAAATCGAACATTATTTCAATTGTCTTCAAGTGGCTGGCGTTCTTCAAATTTTTGCGTATTTCACATTTGCTATGCGCTGACGGTCATTGTCCAAAACGGATTTAGAGTTTATTTTAATATCTATTGTTACTTTTTATTTATTTGTTTGTTTGCAAAAATCATCAATTGTATAATACGTAATATTATTCCTTTATACTACATCTTCGGCTATTCACTTCCACTCAAGTATACAATTTTACATAAATATGCTTAACAATTGAACGCTTGGCGCCGCAAATGCCTTTAACACCATTCAAGTCAGTCATTCAGTTGATGCTTTGGATCAACTGTTTAGCATTTAACCACTATACAAACATATTACTTTTTTGAGACTGAAATTTTGTAAAAAAAAAAAAAAATAAATGGGGTATGTTTCCTTGGAATTCTACCGGAAAATCCCGCAGGCGGTAAATTAAATGTGCGCATTCCGCTAATAGCATTAGTTTGAACAATTCGAGACCTGTAAATGTTTTTGATAAAAATTTTTGCAACTGAGCAAAAGTATAACGTCAGTGCCTTAAGTTTTGACACAAAATGAATCGTCCATGTTCGAGGGGTTTTCTGTTTTCGATACAAGTAGTAGATTGTTATCAGTGCTGTAATCCGAGCGTGATTGTTTTCAATGACACGCTATGGGCAGTGAACTTGGACACATAATTTTTTTTCCATAATTGTCTGACGGATGGATTGACTAAAGTGGTTGGTTTTAGTAGACGACCGACCACACTACTTTTTACTTTCCTATTGCTTACCCAAACATATGAGATGTCTTTTAACTTCTGACGAGCTCAACACCGTTTTTCAGTCCCTGACAATATTAAAGAGAGAGAAACCCCTGACACTACACCAGCCCTGGGCGGCGCCTGAACGGCGGGCATATTCGCGTATAAATACACGCCCTGCTTTAGAAGGCAGCGAAAGCTTAATTCAACCGCACGACTTGTTCGCACGCGCACTACAAAATTCTCTGTCGAAGCTGCCCACCTCTGCTCTACACCCTCGTACAATTTTGAAATAATGGCGGTAATGGAGCCAAAGCTCTCTGCAAGTTCTTTCTTCTTGCACGTTCTTCTCTAGAAGGGATTTCCTACTGAATATTTTTTGTTAAAGTTGAGTTACATCATATATTGGGCTGGGAATATTCGGATATCCGTTCGGTTATTCGCGTATACAGGTAAAATTCAGATATTCGGTTAATATGCGTTCATTTCGTTATTCTAATTTCCGGAAATCCTGTTAATATCCGTTCATTTGGTTATCCAAATATCATTATAATTAAATTGTGCGCAAAATTACAGAATCTACCGAGTTGGAAAAAATAACAGCAAAATATAATACATTTTATTGTCAATTCAGAGATTCGAAAATCCGGATATCCCGTTAAATTCCGTTCATTTTTTTATCCGGATATGCGGTTAATATCCGTTCATTCGGATATTCGGAATTTTCAATCCGATCTTCGAATAACCGAACTATTCGAATAGTCAAAAATCCGGATAGAACTGCCAGCCCTAATACTAATTATGTTCAGATTCCTTTCTAAGACCGACAACTGGCCACATTCCACTAAGCCCAATATGTCTCTGAGGGCCGTTTTCTCAATAGCTTTAAATTTTATTAAAGGCCAATTTTTGCTCTCAACATTTTTTTTGAAATATAAATAAATTTTAAAAGCTACTTCAGAAACGACCCTGAATCTAGGAAATAACGTTAGAACTAAGTAAAGTCAAATAGCTTGATGATTATCGTCTGTCAAAAAATTGTCTCATCTAAAGGCAGCTTAATTCGAAGACTGGCTAGTTTCCTAACTGGTATGGCCTGCTGAGCAGGGTGACCAATTTGAACGTCTTTCTGCGACCAGCGGTATCTGTTTTCGAAGCGTGTGGAGCTCGCAAGCTCTGCGCTATTAGGAGGTGCTAGTAACGCATGCAAATATGTCTGCATGTCGACGTGCGGTGCGGAGGCCAGAACGGCAGAAAAACTCTACTCTTCGTGTTTAATTCATAAATACATAATAAAATTTTTTGTGAACAAAAATCTATTATTGACTTATCGGTACAAATATAATCGGTCGCCAAATGTTTGTACTTGAAAAAATTAGTATTTTTTTAAATTAAGAATTGGCAAATTTTATTAAATTTTTTTGGAAAAATATTTAAAAAATAATGTATAAAGCTATAAAAAATACATCTGAATGCAAAATCAATTTCAATCATCAAGTTGGCACAGAGATGCCGTGCCGCGATTTATCCAATGCATTTGTGTGCGACTGCAATTGAGTTGCATATACATCACGAAATTGGTGGAGTGACCGGTTGTCGAGAGAACGCCACGCCTTTCGCTGGTCTTGTAAACTGGACAATCGTAGATGACGCGCACTTTGGAATCCTCCTTCGCCGCTTGCGCAGTCTCTTTTAGTGTTGGACGGAAAAATATAACTGGCAATGTATCGAATAATATCTTTGAGTAGGATTCATCTAGTTCTTGTGTTTCACGATTATAGCGCGCGCCTTCCAGGAAGAGGCCCTATTTAAAGGAGATGAGGAGAATTTAAATTTATTTGATTTTCATTGTTGAATGTTCTTTATTTAGCATAATTTTTAGTAATTTTTTTGGTTTACAATAAAAGCGTATAAATTGTACTTTGCAATATCTTACATGAAAAAATTTTGTCTCATCATTGATGGACTGCTGTTCCTGTTTTATATGTATAGATGCAAATTTGTGTGGTAGCATGTGTAATGAGTATATAGTATATGTAGATATATTATGATTTTTAAATAACAATCGTTAAATTATGTAAATAAAAAAATAAAGTTACAGGTTTTACTTACCCGTATGTATGCGCCAAAGCTTGGCTTACTAGGCACTTCCATTTCATATTCGGTTACTTCAAATTTGATTTCAACCATATCGATTTGGAGCGTATTCTTTCGCGAATAGTTTTGCAGTACGCCAGTTATGAAGGACTGTGTGAAATAAAATCCAGATAGCCAATAGACATTCGGTTCCCCGTCATCTATCCAATGCTGGAAGAATTCCAAACTAGAAAAAGGAAAGCGAAAAAGTTTTTAATTTGTGAGATTCTAAATACTTCTAGGAGACTACAACTGTGGATTAATTGAGATGTATTAGTCTTTATCTGGCCTAGGTCGAACAATTATGTGCAGTCAATGAAAATCTCCACTACCTACCATTTTTGATTCGTCAGTAAAAACAAGAGAACGAAAACGACACTTCAGATGGCACAACGCCGAACCCGCTTTGTCTTTAAAACCAAATGTATCAAGGGACGACGGAAATTAGTCCCGAAACTCAGCATACATAAACCCTGTCGCAAAGAGTGGACTTTCTTTCCAGTAACCTAAAGCCGGTAATCTGATTACGCTGTTAGCAGCTGAGTACCACGATTTTTTTTTGTTAGGAAAAATGAAAAAAAAAAACAAAGCCTAAGCAGTAGAGGTTATAGCTGCTATTTCGGAGGTCAACACATCTTCTCATCAGCCTTCTTTTTCTAGACTTCAGCAGGGATCGAACCCGCGTCATCGATGTGCAAAGTCAGAAGCGCTAACCACTGAGCTATGCACACCCCGTTGGTCAGTATCTCATTGTACCCGTTGAATTAACACACTGACCTCTGAATTCTGTAAAGGTTTTTAAGTAGTACTTAATCATTAGCTAAAGTTGGCCACCACACCAGAGTTCTTTAAAAAAGTATGAGTCGGACTATAGCCGTGCACATTCTTTTGATTGTATAGAGGGGCACCGAGGACCTCCTTGCTCGCTTCTCAATTCTTAACCTCAAATTAAGTTTGGGATCCAATAAAAATTCAAGATATATAACCTCTGTACACCGGAATTTAAGTTTACTACCATCAGTTAATATTGTCTTATTTGTAAATAGCACCAAGTAATTTTCTCCAGTTTATGGCCCGGGAATCTATTCACTTTCTTAAGAGTGTCCTTTATAATTTCGCTTATAACCGAAGGAAATCGATCCATGGGAGTTTAGGTTTACTAGTTTATTTATCTCTAACAATCTAGCTCTACATGCACATTATATAATCAATACTGACATTATTAAAGGCACCTTAAAAATCAATAAAGGAAGCCATAGTCAATTGTTTGTAGTAAGGCCAGCGTGTGAACCACTTTGTGAAGGGCAGTCTCCGTTTACTTCCTCTTTTAGGCAGATGCTTTGAGAGTGCGATAAATTGGACGTACTGCCCCTGATATGCAGCACGTTTGGAGTACAAAAAACATTAGTTTTTTTTTGGTACGAAATCCTTAGCATTATCGTGACCCGGTTGTACCACTTTAGGAATACAAAATTTCTTTAAAATTCCTCACGGAAGAATGATTGATAATATTTCATTCATTCCTGTGGTAATCTAAAGATAGAAAACCCAAACATATTAGTTTTCATTTAGAAGGAATTCTGCTACCACCCTGTCAGATCTTTTCAGGAGACATTTCGTTGTTTTCTAGGTGTCAGTACTCCTCCAAAGGCTTTTCTGCACCAGATTTAGTAATGAGCTCCTTCATGCACTCGACTGTTCCTGCTATGTTTGGCCCTAAATTTGACACCGGTCCAATTGGAGGCTCCAAAGAACCGCAGTTCATCAACTCATGAGAGTCTCGGCACGCATACAAGGTCAAGCTCATTCCACCTTGCAACGGAGTTTAGCCTAAATTTGCATCCCTGGACTATTTTTGAATAGATGCAAACGATTTCCAAGGCACTTAGAGCAACTGACTATTACCTTTCGTCATTTAGCTGGTCTGCTACTCGTAGTATTGCAAGGACTTCCGTTTGAAAGATGGAGTCAGTGGATTATTTAGAGTAGCAGTTTCCACATCGTTGACCCTACACCCAGAAAGTGTGTATTCAGGATATGCTAATAACAGGATCATTAGCCTAATCTTACTGAACAATAGTTTATCTATTTATCTTTCATTTCAGATATGAAATTCCTTCTGTGCCTTTTTTTGAACGAAATGAAAAATTGTTCATTGCTCGTTTGCCAAGTAGAGATACTTACATGCCTAGAGAAATATGGACACACAGTACAATTTGTGTTGCTAGAAAGTAAAGTTAATACAATTGAGTAGCCTACTACTAACACAGTGCAAACACATACTATACATATGTATGTATGTACATATTTACACATGTTTCCTGGCACAGTTACAGCTTTTCTGAAAGCCGCAATGCCCGAGTAAAAATAAATAAAAAATATACATATGAAAATATGTATGAACATTAGGGAGGGCGCATTTTTGACTATGCGCTCTTAACATAACAGGATTCTAAGTGTAAGTCTAAGCAAATTTGTCCAAGAAACCATGCCTCTAAAATCCATTTGGAGTTTGCCAAATTGTGGAAATAGGTTTCGCAGAAAATGTGCACATTTTCACTGTTGCGCCCTCTGGTGGAATTTTTAAGTGAAAACATAAGATAAGATACCACAAAATAGGATTTTTTTACACAAAAATTTAAGCGCTTCTTTACGACACTACAGTAAACATATTTTCGCAATTCGGCAAACTTCAAATTGATTTTAGACCTACACGTAGAATGCTTCTGCGCTGTACGCGCATAGTCTAGAAACAAAAATCTCCCATACAAATTGACCCGCTCTAATGTAAATATATTTTCAATCAGCTTAATGTGCAAATAATTCAACATTGTTCAAAATAAATAAGGTATAGGAACAGCTTATCAAAGTAAGAGGAGGTAAATAAATGTATTAAAAGAAATCAATGAGCAAAAATAGAAAACAAAAATTTTAGAAAATTCCAAAGATATTTGATTTTTTTGTTTGCTTATTTTCTACTTATTGTTGAGTTGAAATTGAAACAGAATTGTTAGCTGTTTGTAAGCTTTTATAATACGTAATAGCTTAAAGTATTACGCAATAAAAAAAATAAAAATAAAAAATTAAGAAAAAATCTGATAAATACGTCAGCAATTTATGTTTGCTTAAATTCTTTAATTCTTAAGTTGTCTCAAGTGCAAAATGTGGGTAGAGACCAACATCAAACTTGAGGAGTTGCCAAATCTGTAGCAAACGTTCTGGGAAAGTCTATGCGGGTAAGTTAAAAAAAATATTTAAATATATGTATACAAATATTTTAAAACTGTAGTGGCCTCACATCACACTTTGCACATTCACGTCATCCGTTTTGACTAGATTATACAAATAAATTATAGCAAAATTGTAAGCTTAATTTAGAACTGCCAAGAATTGGAATACATCTTTAAGAGGTTTCTAAAAAATACCTACATAGTACATTTAAGCAGACATACATACTTACATACATACAAATTTATTATTTTCAAAAAACATACCTAAGAAATAGCTGAGCATAACAATGCAAGCACAGCATTATTTATGTACCTAGCAATTCTTTTTAGAAGCAACATCTATAAAAATCTCATTTCCTTACTAATAAAATTAATATATGCGCACATTCAAAACATGCGCATATGTATGTATGTACATACATATCTAATGTGTGAACATACACAACTGGGTCGTAATTTGTAGTTTAATAGCACCAGCTATGCATATAAATATTTGCTTTAAATAACTCACCGTGCCAGAAAATCCGTAACATAACTGCCAAGCGGCTTCAGCGATGGGTAGCTTTTCTTTAGCCAATCCGCCGGTAGCTTACCAATCACCATTGACGAATGTGTACGCTCCAATTCGGGTATCATAGCTATTTGACCTTGTATGGCTTTTTGTACGTTGATCAGACTTTTGCGTATATAATCTAGTAAGCGATTGAATCTGGAAGTGGATGGAACAATGCAAAAATAGAAATAGAAAAATAAAATGAAATTGTAATGAAGTTATTAAAATTAGTAAAAAAGGCTATTGTTGACTTTTATTGTGCCTCCTTGCTTAATTAGTTTATTAGGTTAGGCTTCTTTTAAGCATTGTACATTAGGGTGGTTCAAAAATGCATATAAAAAAGTAAAGTCGGAATTTTATGCTCTCACCTCCTAGGATTGTTCTTATTAAAAAAAAAGTATACCCCTATTTTTTTATTTTGTAATAAAAAAAACTTTTCGTGGAAATGATATAGAATTCTTGAAAATCAACAATTTTCGATCGGAATATCATTTTTAGAAAAAAATTAAAAAAAAACAACAATTTCTAAGGATACGTTCACACAGAAAGCCGAGCGGCATCGATTAAAGCAAGGCGGAGCGAAGCGAAGTTTCAGATGTTCACACTGAACAAAGCGCGGAGCGAAGCTTTTTGCATGGCATCGGCTGTAAGGATGTCACAAAAGTTAGCGGCTAATATCTTTGTTCAATTTGCTGCAATTGCTTTTTCCAAAAATACGTTGTTAATTAATTATTTAAATTTTTTGTTCGCAACGGCGGCAAGAGGCTGCAAAATAAAAACGAAATTTCAAAATCACAAATTGTTTTGCTTTTAGCTCCAAAACCCATCTGAAAAAGCTTGCTGCATGCACACTACCATATACTAGCTACTTTAATTTGAAAGCATCGCTCCATTCGAAACGGCTTCGTTCTGCTCGGTCCTGTGTGAACGTAGCCTAAGGCGGTAGAAGTTATAGCTGCTATTTCGGAGATCACTACATCTCCTCATCAGACTTCTTTCTCCAGACTTTAGCAGAGATCGAACCCGCATCATTTTTAACTTATTTCATTAAGTTTTTGTTTAATTTGTAGATTTTATTGTTTTTAAAAGAAAAATATATTTTTTTTTAATTTTCTATATTTTTTCTTTTTTTTCCTTTTTTTAATTTAATTTGTGGGGTTTATTGTTAAAAAAAACATTTTTTTTTAATTTCATATAAGTTATGGAACTTATTTGATTATCTTTTTTAATATTTTTTTTTTTAATTTAATTTGCTTTTAATTTTTAGAATTCCTTTTTATAAAAAAAATTCTCTTTAATTTGATTTAATTTTTAGGAAATTATTTTATTTCTTGTGTTTTTTTTTTAAATTTAGTTTTTGCCTTTTTCAAATAAATTTTCTTTTAATTTTTATATTTTATTGTTTTCAAAAGAAAAAGTATATGTTCTTTAACCGCAGATTGAATTTTTTCGTCCTAGAGGCTATCGCATAATTCCCAATAAAAAAAATTTTCAGGAAAAAATGGTGATTTGCATAAGGAATCACAAATCTTCTCTACTATAAATTTTTTGTGGCGCAAGCCTTATTGGTAGGTACACATTTAGTTAACAGCTTTTTGGGCCTCAACTTTCTGAACGATTATCCTGATTCTTCAAATGTAGCTCGTAGTCCATTTTATTTTCTGAATATTTTCATGATGACTACGAAAATTTGTACTAGCTACTCTTCTAAAACCATTTCGTTCAACATAAAACCCAAATAATTTTCGAAAGTGTGATCTTAAATAATTTTCAAAGATTATAATATCTTACGGAAAACAATGATTTTCCAATACACGTTTCAGTAAATATGCACATATGTATGTACGTATGTACAGTGTGTACATATTTACTCATATTCCTAATTTATTTATTTTGAAACATGTGAGCTTCCTAAACGTGTCCTTCCCACCCATATAAGGTGCATAAATATACTTGTATGTATATTTGCATACACACGCACACGCACACTGCCATCAGCATATCTTCTTCTTACCTTATCAGCTCTTGTCTCAATACGGTATTCATGGAATTCGTATACACCACCGGATACTTTTGACCCACCTCGGCAAGACTGAAAGCCTTTGGTAGGCGTGAAAGAATGTCTTTACATATGGCAAATGCTGGGTCAACAACAGCGCCACCCGCTGTGCCACTTGCCTTCACAGAAGCCATTAAATCCGTTTGAGTGAGTAAAACACCGCCAATCAACTGCGTTTTTTTAGTGGAAACAAATTTAAATTTAATGATTGAGATTTAAAATAAATATGCTCCAATCAAGATGAATAAGTAAATGCTTGTTGTTGTTGGGATACTTACGCTACTCGTCTCCTTGTTGTTGCGATTAATGTCGGCATTTTCATGTAAGCCGAACACTTCCGGATGTGGACTAAGTGCAAATGTCGAAATGTATTCGATGGCATTGAGACGCGTTGGATTTAGTGGTACACGATAGGTGCCCGATTGTGATAAGGGATAGCTGGGTGACAAAAGAAGAAGCACAAAAACAAAAAAAAAATATATAACTTAAATTAAAGAGGTAAGTATGTATGTATGTATGAACATAGTATGTATACTGAATAAATATTTAAAAGCTACCAAGTAGTATATGACTCCCATCAAACAATAAAAGTGGTGGCTATAGAATTTCAACGAACTCCTCACCCAAGTCGGGAGTTGAAGATTTGTGAGATTCTCTTGATCATACCAGTGTTCTAATTCCCGAGTGGCTATCAGAATAAAGATCCAATTTTATGAAAGTCGCACACTTCAACAGCTTCCTTCTGGGCCGTAAGATCTGCGTGAATATTACTACAGATCTCTTAGAGATTCATGGAGAGTTCTGAGAAAAAACATGGGTCTTACCACTGATTCCATGAACTCTCCATATGAGCTCGAAGTGTTCGACAGATTCGACTAAGGCCGATGCAAGCTATAGCTGATTAATTAACAAAGCCTTCGCTGGTAAGCTCTACTAGACTCCCACATCACTGTAGGCTTTAACAATAATGCCATATAGATCCAAGACCTACTTTGGGTTGCCACCTGTTTAAAAAGTTAAATTCAAACTATTTTACCAGTTAAACCAGGGGGGTTAGAAAATTTTTTATATCTGAGCTGTATTTAGGGGGGTTGCCACATGCTTGAAAATTGAAATTCCACCCAATTCACCAGTTGATTGAAATATGTATTGCAGTGTCCGGCGAAGTAGAGTTAACAATGATTAAGCTTTAAACTACTTTTGAAGAGGGCTGCCACCTGTTTGAAATGTCTAACTCAATTAACTAATTCAAAAAGTATATGAAATATAAAAAATAACGTAGCCAAACGAAAGATTGTTAAGAAGTCTTTAGTTTGAACATTTCGAATGTTTGAGGAGAGTTACATTCAAATTATTCAGTAAGTTGGATGAATTAATAAAAGATGGGTATAAATTGGAATGGGTTTGAAAGGGATTTATTCCTGATCTTGCCTTAGGAGGGTTGCCATTTGTTCGAACAATCAGATGAAAGAGATTTAAGAAGATTTTAGTTTGAGAATTCTTTTGAAAAGTTATTTAAAAAAGGAGAGGTCAAATTAGACCCTTAGCCTGTAAATATATAACATTTTATTTTTGTAATTAAGAGATTTTTCATCAGTATAGGCTGATTTGAAATTCTAAGAGAATAAAAACATGCACTATGCGAGACTGTTCTTCACTCAGAATTGGCTGCACGGTTTTGACGAAATATGGCATTCGAATCGCGTATAACTGACTAAAATTTGGAATATTTTTTAAGTATTTGAAATTCAATTTTGGGCGTTTTAACGCCATGCGGGTTCACTGGTCCATTAAATTCTTCCTGAACTTCTTGGAGCGCCAGAAAGGATGATAAAAAACAACGGAGTTACCGTCTAAGCAGTTATGCTTTAGATTAAGAAGACGCACTTCGGGAAAGTATGAGCTGCTGCAAGGTTTGCTGGGGTGAGATAAAGCCACTTAAAGCTCCTACAAAATACCATTAAAATATAAACGCTTGCAAAGAAACATACACACATATCGCAAGTTCTAAACTAAGGTAACTAAAAAAGTTGCTGTCGCTGTCACGAGCGGCCCTTAAAATCGAAAATATACGTGACATTCTATAAAATTGGCAAAATTCAATATGAACAATATAAATACATGAGATAAAGATAACAGAGCCAGAATCTTCAGAATATATTCGCCTCACATACATACATACATACATACGTATGCTCCTATGCCAAAAACAAACAAAGAAACCAGTACTTGGGAATAGTAAATACCCCGAATTCACCCGCTGCGGGCGAGCATACATATGTATTATGTTTGTATGTATACTCACTTGTCCATTTCGATTGTGGTTGGATTATATATCATGTTGAGCAGTGAAAGGATTAAGCGGCGATCCTTGTCATCCGTAACGCGCCCACCATAGTTGCATTCACCGGTAAGATAGACATGTCCACGAAATGGTATACTCTTGCTTTGTGCTATGAACATCTTCAGCTGCATCAGCGAAATTCTATTGTTGATAAAAGCACAAACAGAAATACACAAAAAATAAAAATAAAAATAAAAAAATAAAAACAAAAACATGAAAGGAATAGAGAAAATAAATAACTTGAAGTAGATAGAAATATACTAAATAGAAGAGAAATAAAGCCGCTATAAAGAGACAAACAAGTAAGCTGAGTCGAGTGAAATGAAACGAGGCACACAACACATCTGTGCTGGATTTGTGGTTCAGTTGCTTGACATTGTAAAATGGCGAAATGTGGGTAGTAGTGACAAAATTGGAAAAGCAGTTACATAGTAGCTAGATGCTGACAAATACAAAAATAAGCTTGTAAACAACTGAGAAATTGGTTTTACTGTTTCTCTTCGTTTTTGTTTTTGTTTTTGGGTAATACACAAATGCTCTAGAATTTGAATAAAATATCCACATAGACCACTTGACATTTTAACGCCCACGCAATCGTCCATTGTAAGCAAGCAAGTCAAACTGCCATCTGCATTTATCGCTCACTCGCACACACACACACACACACACACACA
>NW_023458566.1:5985204-5992592 GCF_013731165.1 Rhagoletis pomonella | reverse complement strand
ACCAAAGCGAAGACACCGCGCAGCCAACACTTATTTGCCATATCGGAATAGAGGAAGGCATTCGTAAAGAATTTATCGCGTACCAATGGATCCGAATTAAACGACCTAAACATGTTCGCCTTAAGACCTTTTGGCGGCTCATTTGTCATCTTCACCGAATTCTGCAGCACCGAAACGGGAAATACGTTGCTGGGATACGAAGTGCACCATAACCTATAGTCCGGATGTGCTGACTCTGCCAACGTCGTATCATTGCAAATGCGCTCTAATTCGCCCATCCAACTGACAGCGACGTGACAATTTTGCAAAACAACCCAATGGCCGTAACGATTTGCTTCCAAAATCATTTTCTCGGCGCGTGGACCTTGACCTTGACCCAATGAAATTGTTTTTGTTCTGAAAAAAAAAAAAATGCAGGTAGGGAGAAAAGTAGAGCTTTCTATTGGTATCTATGTATGTATGTGGGTGTAAGTGCGGGGGAATGGAATATTTTGTTTTAATTTCATTAGCAAGTTTTAGGGCTGTGATTTAATATGCAAACAATTGTGAGTGACTGGGAGGTATTCAATTGGCTTGTATATTTTTTTTTAATGGTATGCAATTTTTTTTCTGTTGTCTGTGAAAAATTTGCGTACGGCTGTTGCATTTTAAATTTCCTCCACATTTGATATCTACCAGCGAGCAATTAACGTATAATTAGGTTAGAATTTATTTTCTTCTAAATACTACAAAGATACTAGTATATCACTGAAAAAGCTCTGATAAGTATTTATGTTTGTCTGACAACTAAATAGATAAAGTTCCTGAAATTTAATGCAACATTTAACTCGATAAATTATGTATGTATGTGTCTTTCTAGTACTTATAGCCGCTAGACCTCAGCAATCACAAAAGAAATGCTGACCGCTTGCCTCGCTACCCTTCAGTTGACAGCTGCAGTAAGCTCTATTATATGGGAGCTCCATTCTTTCTGCGTGTTAGCCTATGGGCCAGTGTCCCGTGATAATTGCTACAATTCTAAATACCTCTGCCCTTGATCTATTGAGCGGGTATAGTATCTTCGTCCAAATAATGCTCGGAAGTTTAGCAAGGTTTTGGGAGTAACTTCCACAAAATCTGAACTGGTCTCACTTACTAGGTAATCCCGTTGTTCATTGAACAGGTCTCAACAGGTTAAGTATCTACACTTTATTCCAGATAGGAACCGATGAATCGGTCCGCAAAGCTACAACGCCTGACCACCAGGACAATCAGAGAAAATTGGGGATTGGAGGCAAAGATTGCAGCAAGGACTTACACCTATCAACTCATTTCGATGAAGTAGTAGTTTCGTGAAATTTTTTACGAAAAAGTAGGACTTTACTCTCTCGACGTAAGAAACCTACGCTCTATACGTCACTCATCTTGCCTGTGCTGGCACATATAACGCAGAAGCATGGACAATGACAACATCTGATGAAACAAGGTGATACAAAGTATGCTGAATTATTTTTTTTTATGGAAGAAAATGCGTGATACCGTCAACCAAAAAGCCATTTGAAACGTGTATTTTTTTACTCAAAATGAATGGGCTACAAAACTGCGTACCCAAAATTTTTCTAGAAGTATTATTAACTTACATATATACTGCCGGGCATTTGAATAGGGACAGCCTTTGTTGATTTTTTTTTGTCTAATTTGTATAAAGTTTTTCCATAACTCATATTAAATATATATATGCTTTATTTTATAAAATAATAATAAAATAAATTAACAAAATAAAAACTTTCAATACTAAGGATCAAAAAGTGTCCTTAATCAAGTGCATGTGAGTGTAACTTATGTATATCGAATTTGTAGATTTCTCTTCAATAACAACTCCTCTTAATTATTGTCTACTTTCACAAATACGAAACAAAAATTCAATAAACGTCCTTCCACTTATAACGGTACGCATTATAAAGTTACATTGATTATACATTTTGCTATTGACAATCATGGCAAGCAATTAAAAATTGAGTGCATTATTCTGCAGCTACTTCATCACTGTACACCAAACTGACAACTCGCTGCAAACTGTGAAAGGACAAAAAAAAAATTAAAAAAGTTTGATGTCTACACGTAGACGAATGTCGATTTAATTACAACTCCATAAACTTTTGTCCTTTTTTGCACTGATAAAAGATAAAAAAGGACACATACTTAGTCTACGTGCAACTGCTTGACACAAATGATGAAGCAGTAAAGAGAAATTCGATAAAAATTTACATCAATAATACGTCAAAGTATCCCTACTTGCTGAAGCGCTTGCTTGCTTGATAATGCTCGTACGAGTAGTGTGTACTACGTACTATGTAAAATAATAACTAGAGCTGACAACTTATTGGACACTGTATGGACAGTAGCTACGGTCTCCAGTTGCTGGTACTAAGTTGTTCATAATAATTTGTACATCGACACAGGACACACAGTATGTATGTATGTATGTATGTTTAAAATTACTTGGCACTCACAATTGTATGTCAGTTCTATTGTATGTATGTATGCATGTATGTGTGCATGTCTATATATATATATACATACATATGTGTGTGCTAATGTGTCTGTCCGGTTGACTATCGAACGAGTTCTTTAATTAACTTACTTGTCATACATGTTACGCTGTTTGGCGTACATGAATAGATTGGCCATTGGATCCGAGCCAGGCGATAGCAGAAAGACCAATGGGATTCTTGGCGAACTGTCAGCAAATGAGGCATTCAAATCGAAGAGTGGTGGCTCCACAAATGATTGGTCCATGTTGCGCGTAATGAATGTCTGTAAAATGCATGTGCAGATTAGATTGTAGAAGAAATGCTGAGAGTTGTGAACAAGTTTTTGGTGAAATAATAAAAACTGAAATTTTAAAAAAGATGGATATGTATGGATATGTATTGCTACATAGCATCGAAGCATACAAGTTGGCATAACTTTGAGATTATTTACATACATATATGTATGTATTTATATAGTCGTTGCATATTGTTTGCCACAACCCCCCATGCACCCCCACTCCTTCTAAAATTTGCAACCAGTATTGCAACAGCATACAATGCAGAAAAGCTTTGACTGTCATTTGGCTAATAAAAATGAAAACTTGTTGGCTGTGGTTAGCTTGCCAAGTCTGATTTTGGTTGCTAACTACATCCGTCATTATGCAATTCCTTGCAGACCAACAAATATGTTGGCATTCACAAGTAAACTTATACATTCAAACATACATACGTATGTACATCTGCGTTCAACCAATTAAAAACGAAATTCAAAATGATATTAATACAAGTTTCAAAGCTTGCAAAAATTGCGAAAAGAATTTATCAAACTTCAAAAATTGTCATCAAAATTTCCAAATTTTTATTCAGAATATTTAGAAAGTTTTCAGGTATGCAGTTATGTAGCCCATTCAATTATAGGCTAAGAAAGTGCAAGTCTCAAGTCCTTAAAAATTACCGTTGATTTTTTAGAATTTTTTTTGTGGAGGGTGTTGCGGAAGAAAATGCGCAACATACTCCACAAAAAAAAAATTCTAAAAAAAAAACAATGGTAATTTTTAATGACTTCAGACTTGCACTTGCATTTTCTAAATACGTTGATTAAAAATATGGAAAATTTTAATGACAATTTTTTGAAGTTAGATTAATTTTTTTTCGCAATTTTTGCATGCTTTGAAACTTTTATTATTGTGGTGCTGTTACAGATTGAACTATATTTTAACCGAAAATTATTAAAAAAAAAAAAATACATAATTGGCAAACAATATCATTTTGAATTTCGTCTCTAATTAGTTGAACGCAGGTGTACATACATATGTATATATATACAGATGTATGCACACATGTACTTGGCTAAATGGGCACTAGTAGCTCCCTCCATATTCACTCGTTCACTGTTACTTTGCCCAATGGTTGCTGGCCATTTTGGCCCAAATGTATTGACGTCAAGCTAGCAGTCAAATAGCGCGTTTGTCATTTGACATTTCACAATTTGGCAGTTGACAGTTGGCATTAGAGTTATGTCGGTCAAGCAGTGCTTGACAAGCACGAAAGTTGGTTAAATTTGGATATACAAAGTGGTATACATATACATATGTATGTATGTATGTAGATATGTTGTAGCTTGCTTGCAAAACGAAAAGAAGTTTTCAGTGGAAACGCTTGAATTTTTGGCAAAATGTAGAGACAATGTTTGCGCAGCTACAATTATCAAGATCGAAGGTTATAGTAATTAATGTTTGGCAAACCTCATTGCCAGACTGTGAAAGCAATGAAAATGAAAACTACATATGCAAATATGTATGTACAGTAACATTTTGAATGCACATTAGGGTGGATTGAAGAAATACGAATTTTGGAATTCGAGTTCGGAATTTACATAGAAATATATCAAAAAACCACATTTCTAGTTTTTCTCTTTGATATCAGGATTTTTCTCAAAAGGACTTTAAAATTTAACACATATTGATTAATTCAAAAAATTATTTAAAAAGCTTAGTGCAATGTAAAATAACAACAAGGGCATCAACGAAAAGAGACAATTCTGTAGAATTAAAAAGTTTAATTATTTTTAATATTTTTATTCAGCTTTGTACCACGATTGTTTATTAGGAAAACCTGAAAATTGCCTGAAACTATACAAAAAAGCAAAATAAGCAAATGGATGTATAGAATTGACAACAACAACCACGCTGTCGAGTTTAAATAGCGGCAAATCAGCTGCACTTGATAGTAGTTGGTTGAATAAGGAAAATGAATTATCAACAAGAGTTTGCGGGATGTACATAGCTCAGTGGTTAACGCTTCTGACTTTGAACATCGAATTCGCAGGTTCGATCCCTGCTGAAGTCTAGAAAAAGAAGTCTGATGAATAGATGTGGTGATCTCCGAAATAGTGCTATAACTTCTACCGCTTAGACTTTGTTGCTTTTTCAATTTTTCCTAATAAACAATCGTGGTACAAAGCTCAATAAAAATATTAAAAATAATAAAATGTTAATAAATAAGCCACAATAACATTGACAAAAAAAAAAGGTTAAATTTTTGGTGCATAAGAACAATGACGGGTACTGAAATAGTTCTTTGAAAATTTTATTCTTCATTATCCTCTTAAATATGCATTTTTCAAAAATCACATCATCCAATTTCGCCATCCTAACCTTATCAGATAATAAAATTAAATAAAAAGGGCATTTTGAATAAATATTCGCTCTTTTAACCAAAAAAACCAGGTACCAAAAATAACTGTTATCTCGAGTTTAATGATTGAAAACGTTGGCCTAATTCTGAAATTTAACGAAAACGTTGTTTCGTAACAGCTATTACATGAAAAATATTTTTTATCTCGCCGATAAGAGTTATTACTCGAGGTTTACTTTTTACGTTGTTCGATAACACTAATTGTCCAACGTTTATTTTTGTTTGAGAAGAGGATAAAGATGATGAAAATAAAAGAAGAGTGAAATAACTGTTATAAGACAAGGTAAAAATAAATGTTGAGTAATAACTGTTATCAAGCAACGTAAAAAATAAATGTTGGCAAATAACTGTTATCAAGCAACGTAAAAATAAACATTGAGAAATAAATCTTATTGCCGACGGAAAACATATTTCTCCTGCATAACAGTTATTAGGCAACGTACAAACTAAACGTTGGTTTATAACTCTTATTGGCGTAATAAAAAATATTTCTCATCTAATATCTGTTATGGAACAACGTTTTTTAGATAAAACGTATAACTGTTATGTTCCTGCACAAAACCAATTTGTTTTTTAATTCTGAAGAGTTTTCTCTTTTATTTGGTACCTACATTACACTGAATTAAAACTTCAAAGTCCCCATAAAAAAATCCTGACGTTAGGGAGAAAAATCAATACTGCAGTTTCACTATAATTGGCTCTTAGTTTCTTGAGTATATTGTTCGTTTATGTAGTATGTTTTTGGTTTTTATGGTTTCTCCCAAAATTATTAAATGCAGCTCTCAGAGCCCTGCCTGCACTTAATTTTGTAGTATTTAAGAGTAGATTCATGTTCTTTTCAAAGAGACATAACCCCTTCGGTAGCAGTTTTAAGCGAAGCAGTAGCGATTGAAGCGTTTTGATATAAATCTAATACATATTAAACTCCTCTCTCAGCAGTTTCAAAAAAAGGAGTTTTGACAAGTATTGCTTGCTTAAAATCCTTATTAGTCGGACAATGAAACTGTGGTAAACTACGAGAAGCACCTAGTAGTAGGCGATCAGAAATACTCCTTGTGTAGGCCATTGAGCCTAATAAATAAAAAGAAAGAACGATAACAGGCTGATAAACAACTAAAGGTACGCACAGCGAAAGTCAGTAATTAGACGATGTGGGGATAGTAAATATCTATCGACCCGGCTGCAATTTTTCGTGCTCTAACTATAAACGGTTATAAAAGTTTTCCACACCCCGCTGAACCCGAATTCTAAAATTGTTTTTTTTTTTGCGATTCATCCTAATGGAAATACAAATAGTAATATCAGAAAAGATATGTGAGTGCATTTACAAATGTTTGCCGTGGAGCTTGGTAATAAATACGTATACCTTTCACGGACAGACCAACCTACCAACTGATGTGATGCTACTAGTATTTCTACTGGGAGGTGACATTTCGTAGGACATCGCCATATTACAAATATCTGTTGCTAGCATGCGAGCAGGGAAAATGATAGAAAACGAACTGTTTCAGCAGAAAAGCTAACTGGTAGTATTCTAGTTCAAAACTATTAATAATAACAACACCGCTAACGATATGAATGACGATTTTTTTCCACCATTTAATAACTTCAGAAAGAATATGAATTATTGGAACTTCTGCCTCTATTTTCTTATTCCTTGATATTGTTTGATATGCTTAGTTGTTATTTTAATAGTACACACTTTTTTTTTAATCTCCCACTTGTTCTCGTTTGCTTTGCTTACAATGGTGATTTTCACTACAAAAATCTTATATGTATGTATGTATGTATATATGTATGGAAGTACTTACCCTCACCGCGGGCGCAACTTTGTCTGGTCGTAGACATTTCAATACAATTAAGTATAGCATTTCTTCTATGTTATCGTAAGGCTTGGGTAGCGGTTGCTCCTCAGGTGATGATAAATCATAATATTTCTTCCAAAGATGAATGTCCTTTGTAAATTGTTTGTAGAAGTCTTTGAGGCTGCATTGCAATTTTTCATTATAAAATGTAGGGTAAAGAGAAAATAAGGACATATGTACGTACGTAAACATATATTTTATTTATTATTACATGACAGTTTATAGTTGCGTTTAAACGGTGTTCACATGTGGCGATTTTCCAGGCAATTTTACGGGTGGTTAGTTCAATCAAAAGTTGGCTACAAAATATGTT
>NW_023458566.1:5962806-5985104 GCF_013731165.1 Rhagoletis pomonella | reverse complement strand
AACATATTTTGTAGCCAACTTTAGATTGAACCAATCGCCTGTAAAATTGCCTAGAAAATCGCCACATGTGAACACCGTTTAAACGCAACTATAAACTGTTATGTAATAATAAATAAAATATATGTTTACGTACGTACATATGTACATATGTATTTTCTCTTTACCCTATATTTTATAATGAAAAATTGCAATGCAGCCTCAAAGACTTCTACAAACAATTTACAAAGGACATTCATCTTTGGAAGAAATATTATGATTTATCATCACCTGAGGAGCAACCGCTACCGAAGCCTTACGATAACATAGAAGAAATGCTATACTTAATTGTATTGAAATGTCTACGACCAGACAAAGTTGCGCCCGCGGTGAGGGTAAGTACTTCCATACATATATACATACATACATACATATACGATTTTTTGTAGTAAAAATCATCATTGTAAGCAAAGCAAACGAGAACAAGTGGGAGATTAAAAAAAGTGTGTACTATTAAAATAACAACTAAGCATAAATATCAAACAATATCAAGGAATAAGAAAATAGAGGCCGAAGATCTAATAATTCATATTCTTTCTGAAGTTATTAATTAGTGGAAAAAAATCGTCATTCATATCGTTATATGTATCGTTAGCGGTGTTGTTATTATTATCGATTTAATTTTTTGTTAACTACTTTCTTATAATCATTGTTAAAAGTTTTGAACTAGAATACAACCAGTTAGCTTTTCAGCTAAACCAGTTATTTTCTATTACCGATATTACCGATATTTTTAATATGGCGATGTCCTACGAAATGTTACCTACCTACCAGTAGAAATACTAGTAGCATCACATCACCAAAATCCACAGCAAGCATTTGTAAATGCACTCACTCGGCTTTTCTGATATTACTATTTGTATGTGCATTAGGGTGAATCGCAAAAAAAAAAAAAAACTATTTTAGAATTCGGATTCGGCGGGGTGTGAAAAACGTTTATAACCGTTTCTAGTTAATGCACGAAAAATTGCTGCCGGGTTGATAGATATTTACTATTTCCACATCGTCTAATTACTGACATTAGCTGCGCATACCTTTAGGTGTTTATCAGCCTGTTACCGTTCTTTTTTTTTTGCTTCCTTGATGTATCATTGTGTGGGCTCAATGGCCTACACAAGAAGTATTTCTGACTATCTACTACTAGGTGATTTTCGCAGTATGCCATAGTTTCATTGTCCGACGAATAAGGATGTTCTTCTTGCTTGCTTTCAGCACAGGAGTGTCGGCGTCCATTTTAAGCAATTATTGCCAAAACTCCTTTTTTTTGAAACCGCTAAGAGAGGAGATAACTATGTATTAGATTTATATCCACAGGTTTCAATCGCTGCTGATTCCTTTAAAACTGTTACCGAAGGGGTTGTGACTCTTTGAAAAGAACATGAATCTATTCATGAACACTACCAAATTAAGTCCAAGCAGGGCTCTGATAGCTGCATTTAATAATTTTGGGAGAAACCAAAAAAAAAACAAAAAATGGTAAAACATACTACATAAACAAACAACATACTCAAGAAACTAAGGGCCAGATATAGTGAAACTGCGGTATTAAGGATTTTTTTTTAAAGGACTTTGAATTTTTAATTCATTGTAATGTAGAACAATATTATGGGTACCAAATGAAAGAGAATATTCTGCAGAACTAAAAAATAAATTAGTTTTTTGCAGGGACATAACCACTATAAGTTTCATCGAAAAAATTTTGTTCCATAACAGTTATTAGATGAGAAATATTTTTTTATTTCGCCAATAAGAGTTATAACCCAACGATTAGTTTTTACGTTGCCTGATAACTGTTATTTGCCAACGTTTATTTTTACATTGCTTGATAACAGTTATTTCACTCCTCTTTTATTTTCATCATCTTTATCTTGCTCTCCGTTTTCGTCAATATTCTTTTCTTACAACGTTTATCAGACAACGTAAAAAATAATCGTAAATAAGGTTAGGATGGCGAAATTTGATGATGTAATCGTGTGTATATTAGTTCTTAACATAGTTTTTTTTTGCAAAAATACATATTGCAAATTTTCAAGGATATTCAAGGATAAAATTTTGAAAGAACTATTTCAGTACCTTTCGTTGTTCTAATGCACCAAAAATTTAAATGGTTTAATCCTACAGAATTTTCTCTTTTCGTTGATGCCCTTGTTGTTATTCTACATTGCACTAAGTTTTTTAAATAATTTTTTGAACTAAAATTTTAAAGTCCTCTTAAGAAAAATCCCGACATCAAAGAAAAAAACTAGAAACGTGGTTTTTTGATATTTTTCTGTGTAAAATTGTTTGGTGCACGGTGATATCAATCGATCGGGCTGAAATGGTTTTGCTGTAATTTTATATATTGTTTTATATTCCACCGAATCTGAATTCCAAAATTCGTGCGTCTTCTATCCACCCTAATGTGCATTCAAAATGTTACTGTACATACATATTTGCATATTATGTAGTTTTCATTTTCATTGCTTTCACAGTCTGGCAATGAGGTTTGCCAAACATTAATTACTATAACCTTCGATCTTGATAATTGTAGCTGCGCAAACATTGTCTCTACATTTTGCGTAAAATTCAAGCGTTTCCACTGAAAACTTCTTTTCGTTTTGCAAGCAAGCTACTACATATCTACATACATACATAGGGATATGTATACCACTTTGTATATCCAAATTTAACCAACGTTCGTGCTTGTCAAGCACTGCTTGACCGACATAACTTTAATGCCAACTGTCAACTGCCAAATTGTGAAATGTCAAATGACAACCGCGCTATTTGACTGCTGGCTTGACGTCAATACATTTGGGCCAAAATGGCCAGCAACCATTGGGCAAAGTAACAGTGAACGAGGGAATATGAAGGGAGCTACTAGTGCCCATTTAGCCAAGTGCATGTATGCACACGTACATATGTATGTATGTACACCTGCGTTCAACTAATTAGAAACGAAATTCAAAATGATATTGTTTGCCAATTATGTATTTTTTTTTTTTAAATAATTTTCGGTTAAAATATAGTTCAATCTGTAACAGAAACCACAATAACAGGAGTTTCATAGCTTGCAAAAATTGCCAGGAAAATTAATCAAACTTCAAAAAATTGTCATCAAAATTTCCAAATTTTTAATCAGCATATTTAGAAAATGCAAGTGCAAGTCTTAAATCATTAGAAATTACCGTTCATTTTTTAGAATTTTTTTTTTTTTTGAGGGTGTTGCGCATTTTCGTCCATATAACACATGATCAAAATTTTTTTTTATATGAAAAAAAATCCGCAACACCCTCCACAAAAAAAATTTTAAAAAATCAACGGTAATTTTTAAGAACTTGAGACTTGCACTTTCTTAGACTGCAATTGAATGGGCTACAGAACTGAATACCTGAAAATTTTCTGAATAAAAATTTGGAAATTTTGATGACAATTTTTGAAGTTTGATAAATTCTTTTCGCAATTTTTGCAAGCTTTGAAACTTATATTAATATAATTTTGAATTTCGTTTCTAATTAGTTGAAAGCAGGTGTACATACGTATGTACATATGTATGAATGCATAAGTTTACTTATGAATGCGAACATATTTGTTGGTCTGCAAGGAATTGCATAATGACGGATGTAGTTAGCAACCAAAATCAGACTTGGCAAGCTAACCACAGCCAACAAGTTTTCATTTTTATTAGCCAAATGACAGTCAAAGCTTTTCTGCATTGTATGTTGTTGCAATTCTGGTTGCAAATTTTAGAAGGAGTGAGGGTCCATGGGGGGTTGTGCCAAACAATATGCAACGACTATATAAATACATACATGTATGTATGTAAATAATCTCAAAGTTATGCCAACTAGTATGCTTCGATGCTATGTAGCAATACATATCCTTATCCATCTTTTTTAAAATTTCAGTTTTTATTATTTCACCAAAAATTTGTTCACAACTCTCAGCATTTCTTCTACAATCTAATCTGCACATGCATTTTACAGACATTCATTACGCGCAACATGGACCAATCATTTGTGGAGCCACCACTCTTCGATTTGAATGCCTCATTTGCTGACAGTTCGCCAAGAATCCCATTGGTCTTTCTGCTATCGCCTGGCTCGGATCCAATGGCCAATCTATTCATGTACGCCAAACAGCGCAACATGTATGACAAGTAAGTTAATTAAAGAACTCGTTCGATAGTCAACCACCGGACAGACACATTAGCACACACATATGTATGTATATATATATATACATACACACATACATACATGCATACATACAATAGAACTGACATACAATTGTGAGTGCCAAGTAATTTTAAACATACATACATACATACATACATATAGTATGTCCTGTGTCGATGTACAAATTATTATGAACAACTTAGTACCAGCAACTGGAGACCGTAGCTACTCTCCATCCAGTGTCCAATAAGTTGTCAGCTCTAGTTATTATTTTACATAGTACGTAGTACACACTACTCGTACGAGCATTATCAAGCAAGCAGCGCTTCATCAAGTAGGGATACTTCGACGTATTATTGATGTAAATTTTTATCGAATTTCTCTTTACTGCTTCATCATTTATGTCAAGCAGTTGCACGTAGACTAAGTATGTGTCCTTTTTTATCTTTTATCAGTGTAAAAAAGGACAAAAGTTTATGGAGTTGTAATTAAATCGACATTCGTCTACGTGTAGACATCAAACTTTTTTCTCATTTTTTTTTCTTTCACAGTTTGCAGCGAGTTGTCAGTTTGGTGTACAGTGATGAAGTAGCTGCAGAATAATGCACTCAATTTTTAATTGCTTGCCATGATTGTCAATAGCAAAATGTATAATCAATGTAACTTTATAATGCGTACCGTTATAAGTGGAAGGACGTTTATTGAATTAATTTTTTTTCGTTTTTGTGAAAGCAGACAATAATTAAGAGAAGTTGTTATTGAAGAGAAATCTACAAATTCGATATACATAAGTTACACTCACATGCACTTGATTAAGGACACTTTTTGATCCTTAGTATTGAAAGTTTTTATTTTGTTAATTTATTTTATTATTATTTAATAAAATAAAGCATATTCTTTAATATGAACTATGTAAAGACTTTATACAAATTAAACAAATAAGTTAATAATACTTCTAGAAAAATTTTGGGTACACAGTTTTGTAGCCCATTCATTCTGAGTTCAAAAAAATACACTTTTCAAGTGGCTAAAAAATAGCGTTGATTTTTGAAAAATTTTTTGGTTGACGGTATCACGCATTTTCTTCCATAAAAAAAAATAATCCAGCATAATTTGTATCACCTTGCTTCATCAGATGTTGTCATAGTCCATGCTTCTGCGTTATATGTGCCAGCACGGGCAAGATGAGTGACGTGTAGGGCGTAGGTTTCTTACGTCGAGAGAGTAAAGTCCTACTTTTTCGTAAAAAATTTCACAAAACTACTACTTAATAGAAATGAGTTGATAGGTGTAAGTCCTTGCGGCAATCTTTGCCTCCAATCCCCAAGTTTCTCTGATTGTCCTGGTGGTCAGCCGTTGTAGCTTTGCGGACCGATTCATCGGTTCCTATCTGGAATAAAGTGTAGATGCTTAACCTGTTGAGACCTGTTCAATGAGCAACGGGATTACCTAGTAAATGAGACCAGTTCAGATTTTGTGGAAGTTACTCCTAAGCCTTGCTAAAGCTTTCTGTG
The DNA here is from genome assembly GCF_013731165.1 of Rhagoletis pomonella. Classification (NCBI taxonomy): domain Eukaryota; kingdom Metazoa; phylum Arthropoda; class Insecta; order Diptera; family Tephritidae; genus Rhagoletis; species Rhagoletis pomonella. The sequence goes on along the minus strand of NW_023458566.1, from coordinate 5,979,397 downwards.
CCCCATCTCTACTTTTATTGATTCACCTCCGCAGTGATTAGCAAGCTGCACTTAAGACTCTGACGTTCCTTATTTTAATATATCAAAATTTTATAGTAGGGGTATGCAAGTCACGGCTTAATTATGCTAATAAATATCCTCGCCGACCAGACCGAACTTATGCTATTCACACAACGGAACGGAATACCCCAGTACACAGCAGCTTCACTAGCTGGCAAGATGTTAAATCTATCTTCAAGCGCGAAGTATTTGGGAGTCATACTGGACACCAAATTGAACTGGAAAATCAACATCGAATGTCGTAGAGAGCAGGCCTACTTAGCATACTACAGCTGCTAGAGAATCCTCAGCAGAAATTGTGGACTAAAACTGAAACAGATGGTATTCTAACCACTGGCACACTGGTCTGGTTGCCGGGCATAAACAAACAGGACAATGTAAATAAACTAAGTTGCTTTCAGTGGAGGCAGAAATAACGGGCGCCCTTAGATCCTACCCGACATAAGCGTTAAACAAAAGCTTAATCCCTATTGATCTCCAAATAAAATAAATGGCTATGAAATCTGCAATCAGACGCAGAGAGTCAGGACCATGGGGAACACGCCAATTCAGGTATGGGACGATCATCAACGAAATACAATCACGACTATATGGTATCTACCCTCAGCTTCGAAAACATACAGGTGAGAGTCCCATCCAGGAAAAAGTGGTGGAGGGGAAGACTGGCCGACGAAGAGGCATTCTCTCTCTACATCGACGTCTTAAAGATGGGCTGTGATGTGGGGGCAGTTGTGTACTCCGAGGAAATGGGCGTCTCCGTGTCTCTCCGTCTAGGCCAAACATCTTCCATGCAGAAGTCTTAGGCATGCCTGAATCTTGTAAGGTTCTGCCAGATGGCATCAGTAGAATTAAGAAAGCAACAATATACTCTGACAGCCAAGCGGTTCTGTTATCACTAGCATCAGCGATCACCAAAGCCCAGCTAGTCCATAAATGTGAAACGGAATTATGTTCAGTGTCTGCGTCAAAAAGCGTTTCTCTTGTCTGAGTTCCCGATCATAGGAACATTGAAAGCAAGGAGATGGTTGTCGGACATACGGACTTGCAAAATAGCAAGGGAGCTCTGGCCTGCCTCTAACAGAACAAAGACACTAGACCTGCTCAATAGATCAAGGGCAGAATTATTTAGAATTGTAGCAATTATCACGGGACACTGGCCCATAGGCAAACATACAGAGATAATGAAGCTCCCATATAATAGAGCTTACCGCAGCTGTCAACTGAAGGGTAGCGAGGAAAGCGTTCAGCATTTCTTTTGTGAATGCTGAGGTCTAGCGGCTATAAGTACCAGAAAGACACATACATAATTTATCGAGTTGAATGTTGCATTAAATTTCAGAAACTATATCTATTTAGTTATCAGACAAATATACTTATCAGAGCTTTTTCAGTGAAATACTAGCATCTTTGTAGTATTTAGAAGAAAATACATAAATGCTAGCCTAATTATGCGTTAATTGCTCGCTGGTAGATGTCAAATGTGGAGGAAATTTAAAATGCAACAGCCGTACGCAAATTTTTCACAGAGAACAGAAAAAAATTGCAAACCATTAAAAAAAATTATACAAGCCAATTGAATACCTCCAAGTCACTCACAATTGTTTGAATATTAAATCACAGCCCTAAAACTTGCTAATGAAATTAAAACAAAATATTCCATTACCCCCGCACTTACACCCACATACATAGATACATACCAATAGAAAGCTCTACTTTTCACCCTACCTGCATTTTTATTTTATTCTTTTTTTTTTCAGAACAAAAACAATTTCATTGGGTCAAGGTCAAGGTCCACGCGCCGAGAAAATGATTTTGGAAGCAAATCGTTACGGCCATTGGGTTGTTTTGCAAAATTGTCACGTCGCTGTCAGTTGGATGGGCGAATTAGAGCGCATTTGCAATGATACGACGTTGGCAGAGTCAGCACATCCGGACTATAGGTTATGGTGCACTTCGTATCCCAGCAACGTATTTCCCGTTTCGGTGCTGCAGAATTCGGTGAAGATGACAAATGAGCCGCCAAAAGGTCTTAAGGCGAACATGTTTAGGTCGTTTAATTCGGATCCATTGGTACGCGATAAATTCTTTACGAATGCCTTCCTCTATTCCGATATGGCAAATAAGTGTTGGCTGCGCGGTGTCTTCGCTTTGGTATATTTTCATGCTGTGGTGCAGGAGCGGCGTGAATTCGGACCATTGGGCTGGAATATACCATACGAATTTAGTGAGGCGGATTTGAAGTAAGTGAGGTCAACAAGTAAAATTAGGCGACTTTTGTGTGTGTGTGTGTGTGTGTGTGTGCGAGTGAGCGATAAATGCAGATGGCAGTTTGACTTGCTTGCTTACAATGGACGATTGCGTGGGCGTTAAAATGTCAAGTGGTCTATGTGGATATTTTATTCAAATTCTAGAGCATTTGTGTATTACCCAAAAACGACAACAAAAACGAAGAGAAACAGTAAAACCAATTTCTCAGTTGTTTACAAGCTTATTTTTGTATTTGTCAGCATCTAGCTACTATGTAACTGCTTTTCCAATTTTGTCACTACTACCCACATTTCGCCATTTTACAATGTCAAGCAACTGAACCACAAATCCAGCACAGATGTGTTGTGTGCCTCCTCGTTTCATTTCACTCGACTCAGCTTACTTGTTTGCCTCTTTATAGCGGCTTTATTTCTCTTCTATTTAGTATATTTCTATCTACTTCAAGTTATTTATTTTCTCTATTGCTTTCATGTTTTTGTTTTTATTTTTATTTTTATTTTATTTTTTTTGTGTGTATTTCTGTTTGTCATTTTATCAACAATAGAATTTCGCTGATGCAGCTGAAGATGTTCATAGCACAAAGCAAGAGTATACCATTTCGTGGACATGTCTATCTCACCGGTGAATGCAACTATGGTGGGCGCGTTACGGATGACAAGGATCGCCGCTTAATCCTTTCACTGCTCAACATGATATATAATCCAACCACAATCGAAATGGACAAGTGAGTATACATACAAACATACTAGATAAGTATGCTCGCCCGCAGCGGGTGAATTCGAGGTATTTACTATTCTCAAGTACTGGTTTCTTTGTTTGTGGTTGGCTTAGAAGCATACGTATGTATGTGAGGCGAATATATTCTGAAGATTCTGGCTCTCTTATCTTTATCTCATGTATTTATATTGTTCATATTGAATTTTGCCAATTTTAAAGAATGTCACGTATATTTTCGATTTTAAGGGCCGCTCGTGACAGCGACAGCAACTTTTTTAGTTACCTTAGTTTAGAACTTGCGATATGTGTGTATGTTTGTTTGCAAGTGTTTATATTATAATGGTGTTTTGTAGGAGCTTTAAGTGGCTTTATCTCATCCCAGCAAACCTTGCAGCAGCTCATACTTTCCCGAAGTGCGTCTTCTTATTCTGAGGCATAATTGCTTAGACGATAATTTCATTGTTTTTTATCCTCTTTTCTGGCGGTTATTACAAACTGGTGATGAGTAGCGCCATTCCTATCCAAATGACGACGTACTTTCTGTAAAAAGTTAAGTTTTTAGTTACCCTTAACATTTGATCAGATTCAAGCATAAATAGATAGATAGATCTTAATGTGGACTTTTCCTCAACACACTCTACTGGCCTAAGTCCTTTTCAGGAAGTTCAGGAAGAAGTTCAGGAAGAATTTAATGAACCAGTGAACCCGCATGGCGTTAAAACGCTCAAAATTAAATTTCAAAACTTAAAAAAAATTCCAAATTTTAGTCAGCCATTTCTGAGTGAAGAACAGTCTCTCAAAAGAATTCTCAAACTAAAATCTTCTTAAATCTCTTTCATCTGATTGTTCGAACAAATGGCAACCCTCCTAAGGCAAGATCAGGAATAAATCACTTTCAAACCCATTCCAATTTATACCCATCTTTTATTAATTCATCCAACTTACTGAATAATTTGAATGTAACTTTTTAAACACGTGGCAACTCTCCTCAAACATTCGAAATTTTCAAACTAAAGACTTCTTAACAATCTTTCGTTTGGCTACGTTATTTTTTATATTTCATATACTTTTTGAATTTGTTGATTGAGTTAGACATTTCCAACAGGTGGCAGCCCTCTTCAAAAGTAGTTTAAAGCTTAATCATTGTTAGCTCTACTTCGCCGGACACTGCAATACATATTTCAATCAACTGGTGAATTGGGTGGAATTTCAATTTTCAAGCATGTGGCAACCCCGCTAAATACAGCTCAGATATAAAAAAATTTCTAACCCCCCTCGATTGATACCCATATATTAGTAATTCATTTAACTGGTAAAATAGTTTGAATTTAACTTTTTAAACAGGTGGCAACCCAAAGTAGTTCTTGGATCTATATGGCATTATTGTTAAAGCCTACAGTGATGTGGGAGTCTAGTAGAGCTTACCAGAGAAGGCTTTGTTAATTAATCAGCTATAGCTTGCATCGGCCTTAGTAGAATCTGTCGAACATTTCGGGCTCATATGGAGAGTTCATGGAATCAGTGGTGAGACCCATGTTTTCTCTCGGAACTCTCCATGAATCCCTAAGAGATCTGTAGTAATATTCACGCAGATCTTACGGCCCAGAAGGAAGCTGTTGAAGTGTGCGACTTTCATAAAATTGGATCTTTATTCTGATAGCCATTCGGGAATTAGAACACTGGTATAATCAAGAGAATCTCACAAATCTAACTCCCGACTTGGGTGAGGGGTTTGTTGAGATTCTATAGCTACCACTTTTATTGTTTGATGGGAGTCATATACTACTTGGTAGCTTTTACATATTTTTTTTTAGTATACATACTATGTTCATACATACATACTTACCTCTTTAATTTAAGTTATATTTAGTTTTTTTTTTGTTTTTGTGCTTCTTCTTTTGTCACGCAGTTATCCCTTATCACAATCGGGCACCTATCGTGTTCCACTAAATCCAACGCGTCTCAATGCCATCGAATACATATCGACATTTGTACTTAGTCCACATCCGGAAGTGTTCGGCTTACATGAAAATGCCGACATTAATCGCAACAACAAGGAGACGAGTAGCGTAAGTATCCCAACAACAAACAAGCATTTACTTATTCATCTTGATTGGAGCGTAGTTATTTTAAATCTCAACCATTAAATTTAAATTTGTTTCCACTAAAAAAAAACGCAGTTGATTGGCGGTGTTTTACTCACTCAAACGGATTTAATGGCTTCTGTGAAGGCAAGTGGCACAGCGGGTGGTGCTGTTGTTGACCCAGCATTTGCCATATGTAAAGACATTCTTTCACGCCTACCAAAGCCTTTCAGTCTTGCAGAGGTGGGTCAAAAGTATCCGGTGGTGTATACGAATTCCATGAATACCGTATTGAGACAAGAGCTGATAAGGTAAGAAGAAGATATGGTGATGGCAGTGTGCGTGTGCGTGTGTATGCAAATATACATACAATTTAAGCACCATATCTGGGTGGGAACGACATGTTTAGGAAGCTCACATGTTTCAAAAGAAAGAAGATTAGGAATATGAGTAAATATGTACACACTGTACATACATACATATGTGCGTATTTACTGAAACGTGTATTGGAAAATCATTGTTTTCCGTAAGATATTATAATCTTTGAAAATTAAGATCACACTTTCGAAAATTATTTGGGTTTTATGTAGAACGAAATGGTTTTAGAAGAGTAGCTAGTACACATTTTTGTAGTCACCATGAAAATATTCAGAAAATAAAATGGACTACAAGCTAGCTACATTTGAAGAATCAGTGTGCACCAACCAATGAGGCTCGCACCACAAAAAATTTATAGTAGAGAAGATTTGTGATTACTTATGCAAATCATATTTTTTTTCTCTAAATTTTCTTTATGAGGAATTATGCGATAGTGGCCATCTTTGCCCCTAGAACGAAAAAATTAAATTTAAATTAAATTAAAAAAAAAAACTTGCACCACAAAAAATGTATAGTAGAGAAGATTTGCAAATCACCATTTTATATTAAAAAAAATATTCAATCTGCTGTTAAAGATAATATATTTTTCTTTTCAAAACAATAAAATATAAAAATTAAAAGAAAATTGATTTGAAAAAGGCAAAAACTAAATTAAAAAAAAAAATTCAACAAATAAAATAAGTTCCTAAAAATTAAATCAAATTAAAGAGAATTCCTTTTAAAACAAGAGATTCCAAAAATTAAAACAAATTATATTTAAAAAAATTTCCATAGAAAAAAAAAAGTTCCAAAACTTATATGAAATTTAAAAACAAAGATTTTTTTAATAAAAAAAACCACACATTAAATTAATAAAGAAAAAAATAATAATGAAATTTAAAAAAAAATTCTTTTAAAAACAATAAAATCTACAAATTGAAAAAACTTATTTAAATAAGTAAAAAATGATGCGGGTTCGATCTCTGCTAAAGTCTGGAGAAAGAAGTCTGATGTGGAGATGTAGTGATCTCCGAAATAGCAGCTATAACTTCTACCGCCTTAGGCTACGTTCACACAGGAAGCGGGGCCGAGCAGAATGAAGCCCTTTTGAATGGAGCGGTGCAAGTATATGGTAGTGTTCATGCAGCAAGCTTTTTCAGAATAGTTTTGGAGCTGAAAGCAAAGCATTTCCTGATTTTAAAATTTCGTTTTGATTTCTCAGACTCTTGGCGCTGTTTCGAACTCAAAATTAAAATAATTAAATAAAAACGTATTTTTGGTAAAAGTAATTGCAAGTTGAACAAATGTATTAACCGCTTTTCATTGAAGGTAACTTTTGTGACATCTTTACAGCCGATTTCACGGAAAAAGCTCCGCTCCGCGCTTCCTTCAGTGTGAACATCTGAAACTTCGCTTCGCTCCGCCTTGCTTTAATCGATGCCACTCGGCTCTCTGTGCGAACGTATCCTTAGAAATTTTTGTTTTTTTTTTAATATTTTTCTAAAAATGATCTTCCGATCGAAAAATATTGATTTTCAAGAATTCTATATCATTTCCACGAAAAATTTTTTTTCCCCCCCATACAAAATACATGGAAAACTTTGAGCGCTTTGAGCGACCTCTAAATATTTTTTGATTTCAAAATCAAAAAATAGGGGTATACTTTTTTTTAATAAGAACAATCCTAGGAGGTGAGAGCATAAAATTCCGACTTTACTTTTTTACATGAATTTTTGGACCACCCTAATCTGGAATGCTTAAAAGAAGCCTAAACTAATAAAGTAGTTAAGCAAGGAGGCACAATAAAAGCCAACAATAGCCTTCTTTTACTAATTTTAATAACTTCATTACAAATTCATTTTATTTTTTCTATTTCTATTTTTGCATTGTTCCATCCACTTCCAGATTCAATCGCTTACTAGATTATATACGCAAAAGTCTGATCAACGTACAAAAAGCCATACAAGGTCAAATAGCTATGATACCCGAATTGGAGCGTACACATTCGTCAATGGTGATTGGTAAGCTACCGGCGGATTGGCTAAAGAAAAGCTACCCATCGCTGAAGCCGCTTGGCAGTTATGTTACGGATTTTCTGGCACGGTGAGTTATTTAAAGCAAATATTTATATGCATAGCTGGTGGCTATTAAACTACAAATTACTACCCAGTTGTGTATGTTCACACATTAGATATGTACATACATACATATGCGCATGTTTTGAATATGCGCATATATTCATTTTATTATTAAGGAAATGAGATTTTTATAGATGTTACTTCTAAAAAGAATTGCTAGGTACATAAATAATGCTGAGCTTGCATTGTTATGCTCAGCTATTTCATAGGTATGTTTTTGAAAATAATAAATTTGTATGTAAGTATGTATGTAAGTATGCTTAGATGTATGTAGGAATTTTTTAGAAACCTCTTAAAGATGTATTCCAATTCTTGACAGTTCTAAATTAAGCTTACAATTTTGCTATAATTTATTTGTATAAACCAGTCAAAACGGATGATGTGAATGTGCAAAGTGTGATGTGAGGCCACTACAGTTTTAAAATATTTGTATACATATATTTAAATATTTTTTTTAACTTACCCGCATAGACTTTCCCAGAACGTTTGCTACAGATTTGGCAACTCCTCAAGTTTGATGTTGGTCTCTACCCACATTTTGCACTTGAGACAACTTAAGAATTAAAGAATTTAAGCAAACATAAATTGCTGACGTATTTATTAGATTTTTTCTTAATTTTTTATTTTTATTTTTTTTATTGCGTAATACTTTAAGCTATTACGTATTATAAAAGCTTACAAACAGCTAACAATTCTGTTTCAATTTCAACTCAACAATAAGTAGAAAATAAGCAAACAAAAAAATCGAATATCTTTGCAATTTTCTAAAATTTTTGTTTTCTATTTTTGCTCATTGATTTCTTTTAATACATTTATTTACCTCCTTTTACTTTGATAAGCTGTTCCTATACCTTATTTATTTTGAACAATGTTGAATTATTTGCACATTAAGCTGATTGAAAATATCACTTACAATAGGGCGTGTCGATTTGTATGGGAGATTTTTTTTTAGACTATGCGCGTACAGCGCAGAAGAATTCTACGTGTAGGGCTAAAATCAATTTGGAGTTCGCCAAATTGCGAAAATATGTTTACTGTAGTGTCGTAAAGAAGCGCTCAAATTTTGTGTAAAAAAACGCCTATATTTTTCTTTTCACTTAAAACTTCCACCAGAGGGCGCAACAGTGAAAATGTGCACATTTTCTGCGAAACCTATTTCCACAATTTGGCAAACTCCAAATGGATTTTAGAGGCATGGTTTCTTCGACAAATTTGCTTAGACTTACACTTAGAATCCTGCTATGTTAAGAGCGCATAGTCAAAAATGCGCCCGCCCTAATGTTCATACATATGTTCATATGTATATATTTTATTTATTTTTACTCGGGCATTGCGGCTTTCAGAAAAGCTGTAATTGTGCCAGGAAGCATGTGTAAATATGTACATACATATGTATGTATAGTATGTGTTTGCACTGTGTTAGTAGTAGGCTACTCAATTGTATTAACTTTCCTTTCTAGCAACACAATTTGTACTGTATGTCCATATTTCTGTAGGCATGTAAGTATCTCTACTTGGCAAGCGAGCAATGAACAAGTTTTCATTTTGTTCAAAAAAAGGCACAGAAGGAATTTCATATCTGAAATGAAAGATAAATAGATAAACTATTGTTCAGTAAATTTAGGCTAATGATCGTATTATTAGCATATCCTGAATACACACTTCCTGGGTGTAGGGTCAACGATGAGGAAACTGCTACTCTAAATAATCCACTGACTCCTTCTTCAAACGGAAGTCCTTGCAATACTAAGAGTAGCCGACCAGCAAATTGACGAAAGGTAACAGCCAGCTGCTCTAAGGGCCTGGGAAAGCGTATGCATCTATTCAAAAATAGTCCAGGGATGCAAATTTAGGCTAAACTCCATTGCAAGGTGGAATGAGCTTGACCTTGTATGCGTGCCGAGACTCTGTGGTGTTCAAGGCAACGAATTGGCTAATGAGTTGGCGAACTGCAGTTCTTTGGAGCCTCCAATTGCACCGGAGCCAAATTTAGGGGCAAGTATAGCGGGAACAGTCGAGTGCTTGAAGGAGCTCATTAACAAAGCTGGTGCAGAAAAGCCTTTGGAGGAGTACTGACACCTAGAAAACAACGAAATGTTTCCTGAAAAGACCTGACAGGGTGGTAGCAGAATTCCCTCTGATAACGAGATAGCACTGATTATGGGGCACAATCTAGCAGGAAGATATTTGGCTACCACAGGCATCACCGGCGATCCACTGTGTACAACTTGCTCGGCAGACGGGCTGTACTATAGCTTTCGACAAACTTAGATGGTACATTTTTCGGATCGGATGTAATGAGATTCGACAATTGCGAAGATTCATAAAATAGTCGGATTATTTTGCAGAAGAACAATGGATTCCCACCCCCCATGTCCTTTTAATCCTTTATCTAGCCCTTAAGTAGAATTGGCAATATTACCTGAGTGCATGGACACATTTTGGTTGGTTTTTCTGGCCATCCATAATTTTATACCATTCCATTGCAACCCTCTCTTAGGACCTTTGAAAAAGCTTTTGGACGTAGAAAGGATGAAAACTGATACGTTTGGGTTTTTTTTTCTTTAAATTACCACAGGAACGATTGAAATATTACCAATCATTCTTCCGTGAGGAATTTTAAAGAAATTTTGTATTCCTAAAGTGGCACAACCGGGTCACGATAATGCTAAGGATTTTATACTAAAAAAAACGAATTTTTTGTACTCCAGACGTGCTGCATATCAGGGACAGTACGTCCAATTTATCGCACTCTCAAAGCATCTGCATAAAAGAGGAAGAGGAGGGAAGAGACTGCCCTTCACAAAGTAGTTCACACGCTTGCCTTACTACAAACAATTTACTGTGGCTTCCTTTATTGATTTTGATGTAGAGCTAGATTGTTAGAGATAAATAAACTAGTAAATCTGAACTCCCAGGGAATCGAATCGATTTCATTCGGTTATATGCGAAATTATAAAGGACGCTCTAAAGAAAGTGAATAGATTCTCGGGCCATAAACTGGAGAAAAATTACTTGATGATATTTGCAAATAAGACAATATTAACTGATTGTAGTAAACTTAAATTCCGGTGTACAGAGGTTGCATATCTTGAATTTTTATTGGATTCCAAACTTAATTGGAGGTTAACAAAAAAAAAAATCGGGGTACTCTCAGATTACCGGCTTTAGGTTACTGGAAAGAAAGTCCACTCTTTGCGACAGGGTTTGTGTATGCTGAGTTTCGGGACTAATTTCCGTCGTCCATTGATAAATTTGGTTTTAAAGACAAAACGGGTTCGGCGTTGTGCCATCTTCAGTCTCATTTTCGTTCTCTTGTTTTTACTGACGAATCAAAAATGGTAGGTTATTTCGGATATTTTCATTGACTGCACATAATTGTTCGACCTAGGCCAGATAAAGACTAATACATCTCAATTAATCCAGAGTAGAGTCTCCTACAATTACTTATAATCACACAAATTAAAAACTTTTTCCCTTTCCTTTTTCTAGTTTGGAATTCTTCCAGCATTGGATAGATGACGGGGAACCGAATGTCTATTGGCTATCTGGATTTTATTTCACACAGTCCTTCATAACTGGCGTACTGCAAAACTATTCGCGAAAGAATTCGCTCCAAATCGATATGGTTGAAATCAAATTTGAAGTAACCAAATATGAAATGGAAGTGCCTAGTAAGCCAAGCTTTGGCGCATACATACGGGTAAGTTAAACATGTAACTTTATTTTTTTATTTACATAATTTAACGATTGTTATTTAAAAATCATAATATATCTACATATACTATATACTCATTACACATGCTACCACATAAATTTGCATCTATACATATAAAACAGGAACAGCAGTCCATCAATGATGAGACAAAATTTTTTCATGTAAGATATTGCAAAGTACAAATTATACGCTTTTATTATAAACCAAAAAAAATCACTAAAAATTATGCTAAATAAAGAACATTCAACTATGCAAATCAAATAAATTGAAATTCTCCTCATCTCCTTTAAATAGGGCCTCTTCCTGGAAGGCGCGCGCTATAATCGTGAAACACAAGAGCTAGATGAATCCTACTCAAAGATATTATTCGATACATTGCCAGTTATATTCTTCCGTCCAACACTAAAAGAGACTCAAGCGGCGAAGGAGGATTCCAAAGTGCGGGTCATCTACGATTGTCCTGTTTACAAGACTAGCGAAAGGCGTGGCGTTCTCTCGACAACCGGTCACTCCACCAATTTCGTGATGTACATGCAACTCAATTGCAGTCGCACACAAATGCATTGGATAAATCGCGGCACGGCATCACTTTGCCAACTTGATGATTGAAATTCACTTTGCATTCAGATGTATTTTTTATAGCCTTATACAATGTTTTTTATACTTTTTCCAAAAAATTTTAATAAAATTTGCCAATTCTTAATTTAAAAAAATACAAATTTTTTCAAGTACAAACATTTGGCGACCGATTATATTTGTGCCGAAAAGTCAATAATAGATTTTTGTTCACAAAATATTTTATTATGTATTTATGAATTAAACACGAAGAGTAGAGCTTTTCTGCCGTTCTGGTCTCCGCACCGCACGTCGACATGCAGACATATTTGCATGCGTTACTAGCACCTCCTAATAGCGCAGAGCTTGCGAGCTCCAAACGCTTCGAAAACAGATACCGCTGGTCGCAGAAAGACGTTCAAATTGGTCACCCTGCTCAGCAGGCCATACCAGTTAGGAAACTAGCCAGTCTTCGAATTAAGCTGCCTTTAGATGAGACAATTTTTTGACAGACGATAATCGTCAAGCTATTTGACTTTACTTAGTTCTAACGTTATTTCCTAGATTCAGGGTCGTTTCTGAAGTAGCTTTTAAAATTTATTTATCTTTCAAAAAAAATTTTGAGAGCAAAATTGGCCTTTAATAAAATTTAAAGCTATTGAGAAAACGGCCCTCAGAGACATATTGGGCTTAGTGGAATGTGGCCAGTTGTCGGTCTTAGAAAGGAATCTGAACATAATTAGTATTAGGGCTGGCAGTTCTATCCGGATTTTTGACTATTCGAATAGTCCGGATATTCGAAGATCGGATTAAAAATTCCGAATATCCGAATGAACGGATATTAACCGCATATCCGGATAAAAAAATGAACGGAATTTAACGGGATATCCGGATTTTCGAATCTCTGAATTGACAATAAAATGTATTATATTTTGCTGTTATTTTTTCCAACTCGGTAGATTCTGTAATTTTGCGCACAATTTAATTATAATGATATTTGGATAACCAAATGAACGGATATTAACAGGATTTCCGGAAATTAGAATAACGAAATGAACGCATATTAACCGAATATCTGAATTTTACCTGTATACGCGAATAACCGAACGGATATGCGAATATTCCCAGCCCAATATATGATGTAACTCAACTTTAACAAAAATATTCAGCAGGAAATCCCTTCTAGAGAAGAACGTGCAAGAAGAAAGAACTTGCAGAGAGCTTTGGCTCCATTACCACCATTATTTCAAAATTGTACGAGGGTGTAGAGCAGAGGTGGGCAGCTTCGACAGAGAATTTTGTAGTGCGCACAAGTCGTGCGGTTGAATTAAGCTTTCGCTGCCTTCTAAAGCAGAGCGTGTATTTATACGCGAATATGCCCGCCGTTCAGGCGCCGCCCAGGGCTGGTGTAGTGTGAGGGGTTTCTCTCTCTTTAATATTGTCAGGGACTGAAAAACGGTGTTGAGCTCGTCTGAAGTTAAAGGGCATCTCATTTGTTTGGGTAAGCAATAGGAAAGTAAAAAGTAGTGTGGTCGTCTACTAAAACCAACAACTTTGGTCAATCCATCCATCAGACATTTATAAAAAAAAAAAAATTATGTGTCCAAGTTCACTGCCCATAGCGTATCATTGAAAACAATCATGCTCGGATTACATCACTGATAACAATCTACTACTTGTATCGAAAACAGACAACCCCTCGAACATCCCAACGACTCGTCCAACCGAAGACAGTTGGGCAACTCATTCTTAAGCGAATGGTTAACGGGCAGGGCTGGGAGGGAAGAACCAATGTTACGCCAGAAAACTTAGAGCTTGAAATGAAACCGATCGAAAAGAGTTGGTTTAGTGTGTTCTCACACTGAAGGGTTTAAGGCTTTTGATGCTCTGCACCTCTATAAAAAGGGACTTTGGGATGAAATTGAGCAACAGTGGATTGGAAGGATTACGCTTAAGATGAAGGAAATTCATAAGCTGTCTGCGATTACGTGATAAAAAAAAAGTTCCAAACATGCTAAGCAAAAGCTTTGATACATATACAAAGCGCGGTATAAAAATACTTCCTAGTTGACTGTAAATAATGTAACTAATTAAAAACAAATTTTAAAATCCTGTGCTAGCTGTGGAACCTGTAGACGATTCATTTTGTGTCAAAACTTAAGGCACAGGCGTTATACTTTTACTAAGTTGCAAAAATGTGTATCAAAAATATTTACAGGTCTCGAATTGTTCAACTTAATGCTATTAGCGGAATGCACACATTTAATTTACCGCCTGCGGGATTTCAAACTTCCGGTAGAATTCCAAGGAAACATACCCCATTTATTTTGTTTCTTTTTTACAAAATTTCAGTCTCAAAATAGTAATATGTTTGTATAGTGGTTAAATGCTAAAGAGTTGATCCAAAGCATCAGCTGAATGACTGACTTGAATGGTGTTAAAGGCATTTACGGCGCCAAGCGTTCAATTGTTAAGCATATTTATGTAAAATTGTATACTTGAGTGGAAGCGAATAGCCGAAGATGTAGTATAAAGGAAATAATATTACGTATTATACAATTGATGATTTTTGCAAACAAACAAATAAATAAAAAGTAACAATAGATATTAAAATAAACTCTAAATCCGTTTTGGACAACGACCCTCAGCGCATAGAAAATGTGAAATACGCAAAAATTTGAAGAACGCCAGCCACTTGAAGACAATTGAAATAATGTTCGATTTGAACTTGAAACATGCTCTGAAGCATCTTGTTCGTCGTTTGGCTATTGGAGCAAGTTTTCGGCACAGCAAATGCTTCAACAAAAAAAAAAAAAACAAAAAAAAAAAACGTAAAGCAAAATTGGAACTGTTGACGAGTTATGTGTGCACGTATGTATGTACAAATATTGATCAACACTAACCAAATAGTTAAAGAAATGATCGTTCGCCATTCGACGTTGCCACCAACAGCTGCAGCATACTGAAACTTCTACCAACAACAACAATGTGTTAAAGACCAGTAAACCTAATTATTTGCGTACTTTCGATTTTTTATTTTTTTCCTGACATAACCGATCAGTGGGTGCTCTGACGTAGTACTATAATTAAATTATGAAATTAATGCTAGCAACAAATGTATCGCAAATAAAGTAAAATTTCAAAATGTTGGAGCTTCACTTCATCAAAGATGAGTCCATATTATACGGAAGAAAAAAATAATAATAAGTACTCGTAATTGCGCTGCGTAATATATACATTGAAAGACAATTATTTATTTGCTTATTTCTGGTAATTATATTTAAATTTACATAAACTATTTTTCGAGTATAAATAACATGTACTTTTTGCAATTGAAGCATAACAAATTCTTACCTTCAATCATCAAGTTAGTGTGTTAACCAGCAATAATGGTAAGCAAATTCATACAATTCATAGAAAAATATACAACATATAGGACCCGTTTTGTCAAAGGATAGACAAAACGATGATCTACCATCAGTCATTTAACAAAAGAAACATTTTCCATTGCAGAGATTCCTAGTGATTGCATTTGCTGTGATAGCAGTTGTTGGAGCGGCTACATTGCCGGCCGACTACCTGCCACCCGTTGTGGATAACAGTTTGCCTGTACAGGAATATTTACCACCACCATCTGCAGATGCGGTCGACGAGCAAACATTACTCGCTGATGATGGATACCGTTACAAGGCTGTACATCGACTCAAATACCGTCATCGTCGTGATGTAAATGAACTACCCCAAAACGAATACCTACCAGCTACAGAAGTGGCTCAAGAAAGTGAAGTGATTGAAGCCGCGGAACCTACCGATGAAGTTAAACCCGCAGAAGCCCAAGTGATCGCTGTGGAGGAAGCCACTGAACCCGCTGCTGAAGTAAAGACTGAATTGGCTGATGATGGGTACCGTTACAAAGTCGTTCGTCGCCTCAAATACCGTAAACGTCGCGATGTTGATGAGCTGCCACAAAACGAATATCTCCCACCTGCCGAAAAGGCCCAAGAAACCGCTGTCGAAGAAGTTTCTGAACCCGCTGCTGAAGTAAAGACTGAATTGGCTGATGATGGTTACCGTTACAAAGTCGTTCGTCGCTTAAAATACCGCAAGCGTCGCGATGTAGATGAGCTCCCACAGAACGAATATCTCCCACCTGCCGAAGAGGCCCAAGAAACCGCTGTCGAAGAAGTTATTGAACCCGCTGCTGAAGTAAAGACTGAATTGGCTGATGATGGTTACCGTTACAAAGTCGTACGACGCCTGAAATACCGCAAGCGTCGCGATGTCGATGAGCTCCCACAGAACGAATACCTCCCACCAGCGGAAGAGGCCCAAGAAACAGTTGTCGAAAAAGTCACTGAGCCCGCTGCTGAAGTAAAGACTGAATTGGCTGATGATGGATACCGTTACAAAGTCGTTCGTCGCTTGAAATACCGCAAGCGTCGCGATGTCAATGAGCTCCCACAGATCGAATATCTCCCACCTGCCGAAGAGGCCCAAGAAACAGTTGTCGAAGAAGTCACTGAGCCCGCTGCTGAAGTGAAGACTGAATTGGCTGATGATGGCTACCGTTACAAAGTTGTCCGTCGCTTGAAATACCGCAAGCGCCGTGATGTCGATGAGCTGCCACAGAACGAATATCTCCCACCTGCCGAGGAAGCCCAAGAAACAGTTGTCGCAGAAGTCACAGAACCTGC
>NW_023458566.1:5962521-5962796 GCF_013731165.1 Rhagoletis pomonella | reverse complement strand
GCTGAGGAACAAACCGAGTTAGCTGATGATGGTTACCGTTACAAAGTCGTCCGTCGCTTGAAATACCGCAAGCGCCGTGATGTTAATGAGCTGCCACAGAACGAATATCTCCCACCTACCGAGGAAGCCCAAGAAACCGCTGTCGAAGTAGTCGCAGAACCTGCTGCTGAAGTAAAGACTGAATTGGCTGATGATGGCTACCGTTACAAAGTTGTCCGTCGCCTGAAGTACCGCAAGCGCCGTGATGTTGATGAGCTGCCACAGAACGAATATCT
>NW_023458566.1:5950531-5962511 GCF_013731165.1 Rhagoletis pomonella | reverse complement strand
TACCGCAAGCGCCGTGATGTTGATGAGCTGCCACAGAACGAATATCTTCCACCTGCAGGGGAAGTTCAGGAAACAGCTGTTGCTGAGGTCTCTGAACCTGCGCCAGAAGATGCTACCGTTTTGGCTAATGACGGTTACCGTTACAAAGTAGTACGTCGCTTAAAATATCGTCATCGGCGTGATGTCAGTGAACTGGCGCTGACTAATGAGTATTTACCACCAACAGAGGAAGTACAAGTGGTGGCGGAGCAACAACCGGAGGAAGAAACAGCTGTGCTCGCTAATGATGGTTATCGATACAAAGCTGTGCGCCGGTTGAAGTATCGTCGTCATTAGGGAAATCAATCGCATTTTAATATAGGAAATTCGAAAAAGCTATTATTCATGTACATAATATTCATAGGCAAAGGTATTCACATTAGATATGAAGGAAAGAATAAGAAAACAAAAAAAAAAACGAAAAAATTAAAATACGCATTTAAGAATTAAATAAAAACATGACGAAAAATTACAAAAAAAAATCGTGTTCATTAATTGTTAAGTAATAGCAAAAATCGTTTGTACACATTTATATATACATGCCTATACATACATACATAAGTATCTATGCGCACATATGTATGTTGAATATATTTATGTAAATATGTATGCCTAGTTATGGTGCTTATCTTATCACTTCCAATGTGCAACACTTACTGGAATGCTTATCTGACTTTTGCTTGAGAAGCATTGGCTCAGTTTGGCGCTTTTAACTTAGTTCATCGAAGACCATCATAGTCAACTCATTAAAATCTACGAACGACTCGTGCTTTAATTGCAACGAAGATAATTTTTCCAGTTAAACATATTTAAGAAAAATATTAATAAAATGCAGCTGGTGAAGAAAAGTGCAACATATTTGGTGATATTTTTGGGTAACGCATTTTTTTTTCACTGAAAAAAGTATATGCCTAGAATTAGGGTCCGTGTAAAACTTAGCTTCTACTAGTATAAGTAAATATGTTTGTGTTTGTGAGTGACCTAAATAGGTACATAGTATATGTATGTATACACATATATACAAAAACTACCGCTTTTTTTAACAATTGCGTTCACTTGTTTCGTTCAACTCTACAAAAATGTTTTTCTTATCAAATTGGCTTGTGTTTATTTAGAAAAGATAGTGACTCATACGATGTTTCAAGTATTTCTAGTAAACGAATTTTATTGTTAGTCACTTAATGCAAGAAAAACGTAATAGCTGGTTACCTCTTTCATAAAAATATTCGCGGAGTCAAGTGAGGTGTATTTGGCATACATATCTATGGAGAGTTTAGTGGCTGGAATGCATGTAGAATTATGAGGTCATCGATAAATTTGTAGATCAAAGTGTGTCACAAATAGTGTTTTAACAAAATTAATGACAATATGATATTAATACAAAAATTTACGTTAAAAAAAGAATGGGATTTAAAAATAAATTAAATTGATTTAAACAAAATTAAATAAAATAAATGAAATAAAACAAATGAACACAATATTTATGCGCGCTAGGTTGGTCTAAAGTTTTTTTTTTACCAGCCACAGCTCAGAACTAAGGTATATCGAAATTAAGGTGACCCGCATTTTTTTTCTTTTAAATCGGTTACTAGTTAAGCGTCTCGTAGCACAGAGGTGGAAACACGAAATTTACTATTCAAAAAAAAAAGGTCTATAGCCTCTAATTCTTGACGGATTTTCAATTTTTTGTTTTTTTTTTGTAAGACAATTAAATTCGTTAGAGGTTTAAGGAGCCAATCTTTAATATTATTTGTTTATATCGAATTCTTTTGTGCAAAGTGCAGCGAAAGTAGGAATTTTGAAGAAAATCGATTTTCCCGTGCCTGTTAACGAATGTTACTTAATGAAAAAAGAGAAAAAAAAATCACAAATAATTTTTTTTTTTTTAATTTTTAGAAAAATTTTAGGTATGTAGTTTTATAGCACAATAAAATTAAGTTTTTATACCATAAAGTGTAAGTTTCAAGTAGTTAAGAAATTATGTTGATTTTTAATAATTTTTCATTTTACAAGCAAAAAAAAATATTAAAGACAACGTGAATTCTTAGTCACTGGAAACTTGCACTTTATTACTCTAAACTTAAATTGGCTATACAACTGCATACCAAAAATTTTTCTATATATTTAAAATAAATATATATTTATTTATAAATTAAAAAAAAAAAAATTCTTGTGCAATTTTGTTTTGTATAATTATTTTCAATTAGTTTTTATGATAAAATATTCATCGGCGTTCTTGCGGGTGTTTTATATGCCTTACAACCTCCTTAACAGCAAAGATTTTCAGCTGTAATATTTACTCTGTCGCCAACCTGAGGCTCTCTGTTATGGCGCGAATAAAAATGGTCAAAGGAGTTTCTGAAATCTTACGCAATCTTAAATACTTTAAATACTGTTTAATACATCGAGTACCAGCATACAGCGACATTGTAGAAATACTTTGAGACATATTTGCTTGGCGTTGGCCACTTAGATGATACTTCCATTTAGAACTTTTATGTCACCAAAACGTACTTGCCAAGAGATGGCGGAAATTCTTTCCAAAAAAAATCAACGTCATCATCAGTGCTCATCGTGCTTTTAGGAGCCTAGTTTTCACATATCCATAACTCCAAGGGAAATTTCTGAGTAAAGCTTTAACGGGTTATGGAGCCAAAACGCAATGTTTCTGCTTACGATGTATCCATTTCTGTAACCATCGCATTAGTTTTAGTATAGTTAAAACAAAAAAAACTCAGCAATATCCGCCTTGGGTTAAAGACAAGTACCCTGGAAATCGACCAAACCTAACCTGAACTGTTTAATTTAGAGAGTCGTTAGACATTTTTTAGCTCATTTTATGGCACTCCTACACATGCATTCGAAAACTGAAAAGTATGCAGCCAAAAAAGAACCAAGAACTATATTTGTTTTCCCCCTAGCGTTGGGTCCATTTTAAGATTTCCATATTTAATAGCCATTTATTTCAAAACTACGTTGAAAGACCCATGTATGTATGTAAGTAAGTACTACATGTTAGCAGTGGAGCAAAACAGAAGCACACACACACACAAGTGCATTCATATCCACGCAAATGCATTCAAATTCATGTGAATATGCAGGCTTAAAGTGTTGGTGATGTGATTGAAGCGACAAGAAAAAAAAAAAAACAACAACAAAGCTTTGATTTTCACATAAATTAAATTGAAATACCCTGTTGCATATGCTCGAATAGAATAGCAAAATAGAACTATGAAATTTACTACATACAAGCATATATACAAACAATTACACAAACATACATACATATGTACATATATTCGAAGCTCAAAACAGAAAAACCGCTTACTCACCGTGCTCCCCGACCTACCACAGTTGCATCCCTTCGATGGGTGAAGGTGGTGGCGGCGGCGACGGTGGAAGCCAACACAAAGAGTTGGCCAATTTTTATGGGCGTTGCGACGCATATTCACCTGGGCCGCTTGTTGGCCAGCCACAATACAATATGTACGAGTATTGACCGCCACATCACCTGTACATACATATTCTTTGGCACTCACTGTGGCAGGCTGTGGCTTCGTTTGTATACGCATTGTTGTTCTTATTGTAGGTGTCGCGTGCTACATACATACATAAATACGAGTTACACAACACGGTAACGGATGTTGTAGGCACGGAAGGGGCCCGACGTTGATAGTGACACTGATGATGATGAACTGTTTTGGCGTTTTATTGCACTTTTTGGTTAGCTGCAAAAAAACAAAAATGTTTTTATTTATTGAGTTCCGCTACATTTTTCGTACATTTTTTGTTTTTTGCGTAGTTTCTATCTTTTGCATAAGGTATGTATATTTTGTGCGTTACATTTTTTTTTTCGTTTTATGTTATGCGTCCGTATTGCGTCAGTAATGGATTTTTATGCAGATTTTTTCCGTTGTGCATTCATCGACATTAATGCACGGTTGGGAATGTACCAGAATACCAGAATATAGGATTTATCAATGTACAAATGTAGGTACATATGTATATGTATTCTATATTTTTTTCGTATGTAAATTTCACATAAAACAAATAACAAGTGGGAAAGCATTATAAACTAGAAAGTGGTATGTAAAATCAAATACGAAAAAATTTATGCAATGTTAGTTGCAGGCAGTAATGAAGTTTCAAAATTTATATCTGTCCGGATTAGGTAACTAAAATAGAATTTACGACGTAGAGTATGGCACTCATATGCGGGGAGATTAATTTGATTTTTTCTTTTGCTTTTGCTCAAATAAATTTTATTTGCCATTAAAATACATATACACATGTACATTAGGGTGATCACTCTTCATACAAAAAAAAATATCGATAGGGTTTTTCCATCGAAAATTTTAAATGTATTATATGTACTTATACATATTTATGATAAAAGCCTATAACGAAGAAGCAGTTTCTCACGGTAAATATGGAAAAACAATTGTTTCCATAATGAAAAACATGGTTTTTGAAAGCATGCGCATTGTTTTCTTTCAAAATTAAATCGTAAAAAACTAATAGCAATTTATGGTTCTGATATTTTAGGCCCTTTAAAAATCCCGGATCCGGAGGAAGAGCTCTTATCACCGAAAAAAACATAAACGAAATTTTTTTCAAAATTTCCTTTTCGATGTAAAAATGCATTTAGATGCGCTAGGAGCATATCTACATCCTAAAGAAAATTTTGGAAAATATTTCGCTTATATTCCTTTGGCGGTTAGGGCACGATATGTACATTTTTTTCTAATTTTTGTATTAATTTTAAAATTTTTTTTATTTTTTCAGTATTGCTTGCCTTCTGCACACAGGAATCGGAAGCGACTAGACGTGTGATGCGCGGACGTAGAACACTTACACGTCGCTATTTTAGTAAGTATCTAAGTAATAAAAAAATAAAATTTTTTTTTTATATATTTTTAAAGTAAAAATGTTCAGAGGAATATTATTTTAACAGATTTTGTAACCAGTAACCAGTAACTTTTACATTCCAATCTGAAAGCCGAGCCGATCGTAAAGCTAATTACAATCGGCGCTAATCAAGATTAGTAACTGTGTAATTTTATTCCTGCTCATGCAAGTATTTAAAAAAATTCAAAAATATTTTACATCAAGCTCTGTATTGAATGGTTTTTTAAGAAGAAAAAATTGGAATTCATCCAATAAATGTAAAACGAAATAAAATTGGTAATTTTTTGTTATCCCAAAGAGTAGAGCCAGAAAAAACTTCGCCAATCAAAACATCAATATTCATGATTTTGCTTAAAATAACTAATAACCACCTATTAAAACAAGTAATTTTTAAGCAAAAAACAAAACCGACTTCAATTCTCATATACAAATTTTGGAGTACCGTTAATTTTTTCATTATCCAGTGATCGGATCTAAATGGATCCGGATTAGTATGGGACCACCTCTGAGATACTACCTTTCCGATGCAAAAAGAATTTTCGAAATCGGTTGACGTGGTCCAAAGTTAAGCGGTAACATACATAAAAAAATATAAAATTCAAAAATATTCCGACGAATTGATAACCTCCTCCTTTTTTGAAGTCGGTTAAAAAACGGTCCGTTTCAGCGCGAGATCAAACATTGTCGTTGAATTTTAGCCAGCTAAAAACTCTAAGTACACTGACAGAAATAGTATTCAATACGCTCTACGTCTTCCTCTTCTCTGTAGCTGCGGCAAAAATCGTTGGTAAGACATGTTAACTCTTAGCATGTGGGTCCATAATCGCTTTTTATCGACATTTTCCCAGATATGCCATGTACTAGTTTGACAAGTGACTAGCGGTAGTATGTATGCCATCTTCCTGGCCAGAATTCACTGCGCATATTTTTGTCTACCGCTGGTAAGTTTAAAATTAATTTCTGAGCTTTGGTAGGGCTCAAAGGAAGGGCTTTTGGGACAAGCTGTACTCGTTCCATTTTGGCTCTGGGCATAGTCTTGGCCACCAAACGGTGATTCGTAGAATCGGATAGGTCATACATGATATACTGTCGCATTTCCCTTTTTTACATATAGTCGTATTTCAGACGTACAAGCCGATTATAGCCCTCCTGGTGCGGTTTTCAAGGCTCTCGGTAGTTTCTAGGAACTCGCTCTATGTAAACTTTCAGATATTTATCTGGCATAGTACGTCCTTATAGCTTTCGAAGGACATCATAGCCAACTCCAGTCTATGATGGCTTACGAGGTGTCTAATGAAGCGACCTAAGGGACGAATGGCCTCAGAACTTTGCTATGCGATGATGTCCAATCACCGTTTTTGCAGAAGTTACGCCAAGATCCGCGTTGAGCTTGCTCTATGGCCATCTTAAATATTTTCAGGACATCCTTGTAAGCTTGCTAAAAGCCGTTATCTAAGCTCTTTTTCCTTCAGTGCTCAAATCTCCGGATCCCAGCAGTGAGGTTTTTTTGTCCTTCTGCGGGAGGGTGTCAATCCATTACCTGTTCAGAATAACTGTCCAGCACATGATAGAGGTAACACTGGTAGAAATGTTGCCGCGATTGCTTTTAGTATGATAGTATGATCGTAAGCTTAAATAAAATCAAGCAAACACCTGCCTCGCGAGTTGGTGTCGTTTAAGCCCCTTAGTTCGCGATGGGAGTTAAAGTCTGGCCCTAGCATACCTCCTAAAACCAAGAGGTTCTTTTTATTTGTCTCTTTTATAGCCTTTAAGTCGGTTGCGCGGAAAAACTCTGCAGAAGTGTTTCATGTAGGTCGTTATAAGCTAGACAGTGTTCGCAAAATAAGAGCATATGTCTTTTTAATAAGAGTGCAAATTCGGATCCTAGCTGCCTGATGTTGGTACCGTCTGGCAGGCATCAGAGTCTAGTCCGCAAACCTTGTTTCTGACGATGCAGGGCTCCTCGACTAAAATGTTGTACTCAGATTTTTGGCTTAGGCAAATAGGAAGAGTAACCGAGGCTGCTTTTGCACTGTTGCACGTTAGTCTGAAGAACCTGCACCATAGTCAGATTTTTTGTTTGGACTTTCAGTATAATTTGTGTTTTTCAGGATTTTTCGAGACTTTTCAGAGTTTGTTTCAGATCTTTCGTGGACTTTCAGGTTAAAAAAACAACATTAAAATCTCAAGTTTGCTTTTTTTAATACCTAAAAAATAAAAAGCAAAAAAAATTTCTTGCAATCATTAATTTTGATTTTTACCTCAAAAAAATAAAAAATTAAATGCAAACTAATTAAATCCTGTTTCCTACATCCTGTTCTTGGTATACCAAATCAGTTTTGAAATCTTGTTTGCAAACCAAGTCTTCAAATTACATATGGATTTATTTAATAAATTACTTCTTTTTCTTACTTTGCAGCTGGCCTCGCTATTCCTGGTTGGCTACTGGCCGTACTTATAGGCATTGGTGAGCTTGTACTTGGCGGAGCACTCTATTTGGCATTGAATCGTTTTATACTAGCCAAGTCAGTACAGGAAACGAACACCTACACACCAGCAAAGCAAAGCAATGAAGTTTAAACCAAAATTTCAAATACATAATTTGTTTAGCGAAATACAACACAAATGCCGATCATTACAAAAAAACTAAGTACCTAAAATGCTAACAATGCATTGTGTGAAAAAAAACCTGCTCAGGATGAACGGAGTAACTTCACAGCTGCCTCAATTATATAATAGTATAAGCAATAAATTAATTTTATGGCGTTTTCTTTTCTAGTATTAATGTTGCATTTATTCTGCCAAGTGTGTGTTCTTTTCTCAGCATTTGGCGCATAGAAACATTTACTTAATGATGCCACATTTGCATTGAGAAAATAAAACATTAATGACAATAGTAATAACTAATCAGAACAACAACAGCAGCGAAAACTTATCAACAGTATCCACTTTAAGTTATTTAATTTTTTGTATACTTCATTTAAGTACTTAAAATAAAACGATCTTTCTGGATCTAAACGCACGTGTGTATGTATATTTCATAGAATTTCACAATTCTTTAATGCACTTTGTTTTTGTTTTTTTTAAATGGTTTCCTTTAAAGCACCTTTGCAACGTCCTTTACTCCATTTTCAATTAGTACTCCCTTTGTTTACAAAATCAGTTGCTCCCTCTGTACAACCATATACATATGGGAAAGCATTATTGTAGTACACTAATTTCTTAACATAACATATGTACGTGCTTTTGAACATTAGGGTGCATCACTCTCCATACCACAAAAAAAAACAAATATCGGAACTGTTTTTCCATGAGACTTGTAAAATTTGTTATACTTTAAGATATTCGCCAAAAAATGCCGGAAAATATTAAGATTTAAAGACAATTGCGAAACATCTAGTTTTTTATAAAAAAATAAATAATTTTTAAAAATCTTTCTTCCAAAAAAATCACCACACACAGAAGTTCTTAAGCTTAAAAGATATTTTCAAATCGACCCAGCTCACGTAAATCTTAATATTTTTCCGAATAATTTTGGCGGAAATCCTTAAATACCATAGATTTTATAATTCCGATAGAAAAACAGTGCCGCAATTTTTTTTGGTGAGGCACCCTAATGTACATATTATATATGAGCATAACTCCTAGGGTGTTCGATTATTCGCCTTTCCTCGAAAAAAAAGGTTTTTGATTTATTATATTTCAAATTAAGAAACTCAACTCCCATCCTTTAAATTCCATCATCGGTGATCCCATGCCAGCTATCGCATACGAAGAGCTCGAGTTACTTCGTGAGGCTGGCGATATTTTGACACAAGTCCTTTGACACTCCCATTAGCAAATCCCTCTCCGTGCGGCGCAAACCCGTCGGAGAATGAAGACAACATGCAGTCGACTCACTAATTTAGACAAAATTTAGTAGTCTTCTAATCGATTTTCCCTAATTCTTTAATAATTTTCTGCAGTGCAAATTTTTCTAGTATTTACTTAGATATAAAATTATTAAAAATCTTCTATGTTCCATTTTCTATCAATAAAATAGTTAGAATTTTTAGATTCTGGTATGTAAATAAACTATGTGACAAACCCGGTTTATGCGATTATAAAAATCCGGTTTACTCGGTATTCGAAAAAATCAAGATTTCAAAAAAATCTACTTAATTATTAAAAAACCGGTTCAAACCGGTTTGGAAAAACCGAATCAGTGACCCTAATACACGCCATTGTTATTTCATTTAGCTATTGTCTACTCCGCTCTATCTTCCTTCGAAGCCTTTCACCTTGCTCATCTAGGTCTTTGTAACTTTTCCCCTTTATTGCGGCTGCTTATCTCGATATGGTACTTTCATTACCTATTTTTAATATTTCTACATTGCAGTTTAACTTTGGTAAAATGTTTTTAACTTTTTAAAATTTTTTATTATTTTTTTTTTTTGTTTTGCTATTTTTGTTAATTAAAAACTTTTCTTTTACTTCAACCTCTGCTGGTATTATTGTATTGTTACTTTGCAGCTTGTTTATTCCTTTCGGGCTCCTTTCCTCTCTGCTGCACTTTTGCCTTTTACACCACTTGCCATTTAATTAATAAACGCATCGAAAACTTTCAAAGTAGCAAAGTCCTGTCTATTGTACTTAACTTGACCAAAATGTAACAAAATACTCGCATGGCTGTATACATATGTACATATGTATATACTTACATACGCAAAGAAGCACAACACAGTTATCTACAAACAAGTTGTTTTATTTATTTGTTTGTTAATTTGCTTTTGCTTTAGCCGGTTGCAACAATGTTTTGGAATGGAAGTAGTATCCTGACATACTCCGGGCGCACAGCTTAGCATTTAAATTGATTAATAAGAGGGTTTTTATAAAATAGACTTCAAATTTTTGAACAAACATCGAAAAAGATGTTTGTATTTGATGAAATTGTTATTGTCATATAATTTATATTATGAATATTAGGGTGTGCTTAAAATATCAACATCTTAAATTTGTATGGGGTCCATTTTTTTTATGTGCAAAATAAATACACCCACGAAAATTTCAAAAAAAAATATTTAATTATTTTTTTAAATCCTAAAAATTATATTCCGATAAAATTTACATATCATTGAAACTTATTCATATAAACTCATAATCTCACTGAGCTAAAGCTGACCAATGCCAAAATTTTTCTCGAATTTTTGCAATTTAAAAAAATCTAATATTTTCAAACCCTGTTAAACCCGTAATTTTTTTATAGCTTTGAAATTTTCGTGTACTTCGTTCTAAATAAATTGATTTTAATACTTTAAGGACCATCATAATGAATATGCTAAATATGCACTGGAATTAAATTTTTCGATTTGCATCGCCACAGAATCACTCTTTAGGACAAGAGCTACTTTGGACTGTGTAGGAAATTGGGAAAGGAAGTCCTATTTTGACGGAGAAAACCCATACTCTATAAGTCAATCACCAGTATTAGCTTTATAACGGTATCATCGTAGTGCAGAGAATTGAAATACAGCGGCTCCATTAGCTTGGTCATGTTAAACGAATAAATACGAACGCTTCAACTCGAGGTACTCACGTGTAATAAAAGACGACAAGGAATGCCTACTGAAAAGACCAACCAATAATCATGTTTACATTTCCCTTACGTCCTTATTCTCTATAAAGTTCTAAGGAACGGTCAACTATAGGCAGCGCACACACTAAGCCTCGTTTCTCGTATGTCTTCTCCCACCCCTGTAATGGATCGCCGGTACGGTTTCCTCACATTCCTTCCCTTCTCTCTCACGCCTTCTCAGGTCACAGGCACCGATTGCAAAAAAATTAATTTGTCACGTAAAGCTGGAGTTTTGTGATGCCGGCCACCTAATTTCCTCTGAATTTTTTCTAGGCTGATATCGAAATGAATAAAGCTGCGTCGCTCTATTCACTTCACGACTAGTCGCGACTGAAGAGGATTTTGCCACAAAAGTTACCGAATATCTGGTTTAGTCCTTGTGAATTATGCTAGAGTCAGAAGTATCAAACCAATAATGCAGCTACCAAATCCAACTCTTATAAGTATGTCCACTGGGCACTTCTGCCGTTTGCCACTTCTGGTCTCAGCTGAGAAAATTAGATGTTGAGCCTGTGTCACCAACAGAAACGGCGCTGTGTTAGATAGCACAGGGTATCTCTTGGCAGCTCTGTTTCCTTATTGCTGGTGGGTGACAATCGACCTGCTGGCATGGAGGTTTCTTTGTGCACCACCTCATTCAACGGGGGAGGTCTACGCTCGGTTCTTTATTCGTTCGTGCAGCAGGTTCCTCCTCACGTATCGGGGTGCGAATTTTTCGAAGTAGAGCGTTGTTAGGATGGCTCCCACGGTGGCATGCAACGTGCAACTGCTTCGATGTAAAATCGTTGTGCTCTTTCACCGCCAGCACCTGACTTTCTACGTGCAGGTAGTGTTCGGATGACATGAGATGATATCCTGTAGCCATATTTTCTATATTAATGCATGGAAAACTTTGAGCGCTTTGAGCGACCACTAAATATTTTTTGATTTCGAAATAAAAAAAAATAGGGGTATACTTTTTTTCGATATAAAACAATCCTAAGGGGTGAGAGCATTACATTTCCCGACTTTACTGCTTTTGAACCACCCTATTGTAAATTTGTTTTTAGTTTCAGAAGCGCTGTAAGGCATCACTGTAAAAACTTTGCGGTACAGTACGATCGAAAATATCGCCATATGGCAGCGCCAACGGCAAGTCTGCGCTTTGTCTGTTATCGATTAGTTCGCCAAGAATTATGCAACGCTTTGTGAGTGAGCGCATGATTACCACATGTTAGTATTACAAACGATTACTAAAGTTTAGTAATTAGTTAAAATGTGGCTAAAATTTAACCAGTTGTGGGTTTACTTAGCAAATATAAATAAAATCTGCTTGAAGATTTTCAAAACAAAACGATTGAGTATAAATATATGCCGTCATTTTCACAAACTAATCTCCGAAATAGTGCTATAACTTCTACCGCTTAGACTTTGTTGCTT
>NW_023458566.1:5936811-5950521 GCF_013731165.1 Rhagoletis pomonella | reverse complement strand
ATCTCCGAAATAGTGCTATAACTTCTACCGCTTAGACTTTGTTGCTTTTTCAATTTTTCCTAATAAACAATCGTGGTACAAAGCTCAATAAAAAAATATTAATAATAGTTATATAGTTTTATTTACGAAAAAAATCGAAAAATAATTTTCTTTTCATTTCCAACTGCACTAATTTGTAACCAGTTGCCACATCAGCAAGTTAATTTCTACGTGCATAGAACTTCAAACCGCATCAATGCCTCTGAGTTAAAGCGCAAACAGTCAACGACGTAACGTAGACGTAGGTTGACGCAGACACGATCTATCTTATGGGATTCGCGTCTTAACGAAAACTCACCACCGCATGGCGGTGACGTTGCCGTTGCTTTTCTCTCTCTCTATCAACAGTAAATTTGATATGCTGCTACGTACGTCAACCTACGTTTATGCTACTTCGTTGACTAACTGAGCTATTAACATTGAAATTACGCCACTCGCCTTTTGATGGCTTTCATAAGTTACTCTGAAGCTTTTGCCTAACTAATCACAGTGAAAACTGGCATCTGTCGACGTTAATCCCAAATGCGAATGGCGACACGTCGTCAATATATGTATGTATGTACAATAACTAAGACGCTTGACACCAGCGCATCACTTAAGCCGATTTCTCGTTTGAAGATATAACTTAAAGCAGACATAAATCGTTGGCATTTAGGCTTAAATAGACATACAAACTTGTACGCATACATTTTCAAGTTATACGCTTGCGAATAGGGATGGCAGCGATTAATCATTTGATTAAATTAATCGATTATTTTTTTCTAATTTACGATTTAATTGCAACGTAGTTTTGTGTTTCATTTATCGATTATTGATTTGAGCAACACAACCCAAATAAACAATTTTAAGAATTTTTGTCTATTTGTCTATGAAATTGAATGCAGTTTTCACCGATGCATTGATAGAAGTCTAACATAAAAAACTAGAAAGTAATAAATTAGATAGTTGCCTTCTGTTTGAAAATTGCAGTTTAAGTAAATTGTCGAGTAAAGTATTGCAAGGCTTGCAGCCGAAAATATATTTGTTGAAGGTTGCCATATGTTTGAAAATTTTAATTCAGTTTAAATGATAAGATAAATTGAATATTGCAATATGTGTATCAAACTGAAGAGGTTTAGGAAAGTTTACTGCCAAAAATGCTTTTGAGAAGGCTTGCCACCTATTTGAAGGATTTTATTAAATTAAATTGATATAATAAATGAATTTTAAAATACGGGTATCAAACAGCACAAAACACTTTTAAGGCGCAGTGAAGCACGCCGGGTATTTGCTAGTAATAAATAATTATCACCGCTAAAAATACTCGTTTTATTATTTTTAAGGCTAATTAACAAGATAATTAGAAATTTTTATGGAAAAGTGTTATTGTGAATACTCACTGTAAAAAGTGCCATTAAAAATTCGATTATTTAATTTTTTTCGGTTGTGATTAATCATATGATTAATTAATCGATTTTTAAGTTTTTTTTGTCATCCCTACTTGCGCAAGGAATTAATAATTAGGAAATTATGAGCTCCTTGAGTCCAAAGTCGCAACGAACCAAAAATTCTTTAACAAAATGTGCGTTGAAATGTGTAGTAAGTATAAACAAAATTTAAAAAAGGGAAAACGCTTTTGCTGTGAGCGATTCTGTTTTAGAAATAAATAATTAAATACGCTCTACTGATTGGAGAAAATTTTGTATTTTGCTAATCTTTTTCTACTTATTTTTGTAGGTAACGAAAACAGCACTTTGTTTTTCTCAAAATTTGCTCCAAGTGTGTGAAATTATCTGCTTAGCATTTTCACATTCAGCTTAGTTTATCATAATAATAAATCTAAAATGTGTTAAAAACTAGAGTTAGCAACATCTTTACTAGAATATCTTATGCACATATATACATACAGCCATATCTGCATAAATAAACATGTTTTCTTACTGACATATGGCTACATACATATGTATGGAAAAATATTAGTATTAATTTAATACACAAATAAGTGCTAAAAGTATTTTAGAGCTGAGTGATATTTTCTAATTGACCCTTTAGACTTATTCGCGGGGTATTGAAAACTTCAAAATATTGCTTTCAAATAAAATTGAGTAAACACAAGTGTATATTATTCATTTAACCAGCTGGAAGCCGTATCCATATGGACAGTTATGTTGGCTTTTTTAATAAATATTAGAAAGTTTATTTTTACCTCCGGAACGAGTTATAATTTGGTTTGGGAAGTATCGAGTACTTTTGAGGATATCGATAGATTTTAAGGATCAGGTATTTTCGAGAGTACTGAGTACTTTCTTTAAATATGTATACACATGTTGGTAACATTTCAATGCAAAAAAAAGCAGTGTAGAAATTTCACAAGCTGGCAGCATTTTATTCAAATTAGTATATTAATCTCAAACGACGTCAAATGAATGGCTAACTGTAGTGGGTACAAGTATTTTACTCGAATATTTTTAAAATTTGAAACTGAGTACAATCATTTCTGAATCTCGCTTAATGTAAATATAACTCAGTACTCTTAAGTATCTATTTAACACCTAATGCTAAGTACTTTGAACCGGTCCTGAGTACAAAGTGATGATTGTAACAGAGTATTTTTGAGCTCTGACTACTTTCAAGTTTTTTTAAGTTCTGAGTATTTTCGAGTTCTTTTGTGAGTACTGAGTACTTTTGAATACTCGGTATCGATACTTTTAACAATCGTTTACTGTATATCCTTTTATGAATAGAATTTTGAGTAATTTTGCTATCGGTACTGCCCAACACTAGGTATAGATACATATCTACTCCTGAGTGGAAGATCAACCTATCTCGGCAGCCAGTTCGAAAACGCCCCGCCTCAGAAACCTTTGAAGAACGCCCCACCTCAGCTGCCTGAGAAAGGGTGTCCTTCAATCAAATCCGGAAGTAGGGCATTCTTGAAAGGTTTTCTGAAATAGGACGTCTTTAAACTGGCTGCCGAGATAGGTCGATCTTCCCCTCAGGAGTCGATATGTAGGTGTACTGATAGGACACTCGCCGATTGGTAATCACGCGGCAAGACTAAGTACCAGTTACTCAATATCAATAAAGTCGATAAAGATGTTTAACCTGAATTGAGTGTTAACCTGACATTGAGTAATCGGATCTAAGTACCACAACGGATCTTCAAAGTAGCGGCTGCTTAGGGAACTCTAAGGTGGAGCCTTCGTAGCTTTTTCTCTTAACCTGCTCAGCTTTTGTGTGGCTACCGTCTGAATGCCTTGTTGCTTTAGCTTAGCAGTTACCTTGTGATATCGCAAAGTACCAATAGGAGTGTTGCCGGAACTTTTTTAGATAACTTTTCTAAAAGAAGTAAAATCGATATTAGCGGTGCAACCAAATCGAGGCCGGCTTTTCTGGCCAACTCATCCACAACACAAGCAACACATTCCCAGCAACAACCTAATGTCCTCATGTCCATATAAGTTTGATTAGAAAAAAATTCAGAGTCAACGGAAAGAGAGGTTAGGCATTCCCCCCTACTTGCTTAGAGCGCGCCATAAGCAACACCGGGGTCATTATTGGCGCTTGCCTACGACCAGCAATTTAGCAGACAATGGACTGCTTCCTTAATGGTAGCTACCTAAGCCTGGGAAAAACTACAAGGATCTGGAAGAGTAAATTTGACGGTCGCCACATGCAAGCTCAATAAAGAAGCATTATTCTTCGCAGAAGCGGTTGAAAGATGGGTTCACCTCGATACCTGCAAAATAACCATGAGGCCATAATTGTACTCGAAAAGATCGAGGGGCTCCTTATGATGAGCAGATCCTTAGATATGGGTTTGCGGACAGGCCACTTCACTTTGGGGAAACAGGGATAAAGATCCTGTGTGGTAGCACAAGGAATCGATTGAGGCCCTAAATGTGCTGGCATGCTAACCGACAAGTATGGCACCACCATAAATATTTTAGTTTTTCCAAAAGAGGGTTTTCAGCATATTCCGCACTAGACTTAATGTTATTTAAATGTTTTGCAATTTTCTTAAATTTTTAATTTAAGACATTGAATACACTGACATTGTCTGCTAATTTCGACATTAATTCTTAATGTGCAACAACAAGAACGAAATCAATTGTTCCATTGTGCAAGTAGCTCCATGTATGCACATTAGGGTGCTCCAAAAATACATGTGGGGGAGGAGAAAAGTCGGAATTTTTATGCTCTCACCCCCTAGGATTGTTCAATACCGAAAAAATATAGCCCTTTTTTTTGAAATCAAAAAATATAAATTCTAAACCATTTCAACGAAAAGTTTTTTTTTTTCCATACCAAGTACATGGAAAACTTTGAGCGCTTTAAATCGTAGGCGGTGAGAACATTAAAATTTCTACTTTACTTATTTTGGACCACCCTAATGTACATACCTAATTGTTTAAGAAAGTATGCATTTCTGTGGTTGCACACATCGACAATAAAGAAATTCGCTATAGAATTAAAATTGCCTTTTAAATTTTTTAATCCATTGCAATGCCAAGTGGCGTTTAATAAACAACATACGAAAGTGATTATAGACAATTGAAAAGAGATATGCATGTGAATCTATTTAGTGATATGTATGTACCTTCGACAAAGGCATGCAGTTCGTATTTTTAAACAACGTAAAAATCAGTTCATATGAGTGTTTTTTTACAATACAAACAAACAAACAATATCGCGCACACTTATCGGTGCCTTATCGCCCCTCGAGATCGGAATACTCTTACATCTGCCGCTGCCTCTTCCCTCCCCCCTCCTCTGCCACGACCAAAGTTACTGACACCGCCAGCGCCATTAAAACTGCTACTATTTTTGCCGTTGCTGCTGGGGTGCTGCCACCCCCCACACCGCCAACCATTTCTCATACACGGCGGCGCGCACTAACGCCCTAACTGGCCGCGGGAGGTGCCTATGCAGTCGTCGCTAGCTAGATCATCAAATCAGTCAGTAGCCAGCGTCAAATTTCGCACATATGCGCCAATTGTAGTATATCACAAAATTGAAATTCTCAAATATTTATTCCCCAGCAGTTGGGCGATGCGGACGTACCTTAGCCACAGAGCCGTTATAAGCGTTACTAATATTACAAAATTGTTCGCAAAAGTTTTAAAAAGGAAATGAACGCGCAGTGCAAAAGCTCTAACTTAGCGGTGATTTGTGAAAATTCAGTGTGAATTCAGTGTAACCTGAGTGCGGAAGTGTGGCAAGCAACGCAGCAAGCGAAACACGTTCGAAAGTTTACTTTTAGTATATTTTTTTTTTTTTTGGAAATTTTTGAATCAATACAGTTTATGTGATTTTCTTATAAAGCACGCGTCAAACAACTTTTAACTTTAACTAAGTGTAAACGCATTGAACTGGCAAAACGCATAAGAACGTATGCTCGAACACCCTTTAGGGAAATGCCGCATGCATGAAGGCATGGAGATCACTTTGAGCCACTAATGCTGCTACTTAATACAAGCATCCATCCACTCATATTGAGCTGACAATTTCGTGGCAAAGCTATTCGCAAATAACTTTTTCGTTCACGTACAGAGTTTCCTTCTTGGCAATCCGTCTCTGCTTGTATAAGTTGAGCACCCTTGACTGCGTCGCTGCTTGGATTCAAATTCTTTTTAGTATTTTTTTTACTTTTGGTATACATATCCGTTGTGACACAAGATGCATTCGACTGCTAGCAAAGCGTCAGGATTCATTGGCCTGATGATTGTGCAAATAATTTTACTTGCACTCTTCTGGTTGTTCGTGCGCTACAGCGATGAAGCATTGCCAAGCGATGAAGGCAAAGTATTAGGCGAACAACACGTTTCCAAATATCCGCGTGAGTATTCTGACAAAGTGTATCTGCTTGTTCTGAATGTCCTTTAGTCCTAGTTATAAGTGAATAAGTGATTGAAATAGAAATAGAAATGTGCGACAGCCGAAAGCATTTTATAAAAGTAATACACTCAACGAAAATTCTTACCATTTTTTGGGGGAGATTTGCAATGGAGGATGGCTATACGATTGTGTGTTTATTTTTATGCGCTTCTTTATCTCACCATTTTATGCTCTTGTGCAGGTCAATAAACTGTGAAATTGTCCCTCAGAGTCCATTGACTATAGCCTATCTAGAATTCTTCTATTTTGTGAACCTATCCAGAGTCGTCCTTGGAGGAGCGGCCAACTAACTTACAATTCCATTACAATTTTTAATACATCTTTTGCTAGTTTTACTCATTAGGGTGTTTGAGAGGAATTCATTAAAGTCATTCCTAATCTGTTACTCTCAGAAATTTGTTCAATAGTTCCTCAAATACTTCCCCAAGGATCCCTTCGGACAGGTCTGACAAATTTCTCAAGAACTTTTTTTCTCTATATTCTCATCAAGATACTAGCGCTTTTATAAAAATAATCCCTCTTCTTTCTATGAAAAGTTTAGGAAATCGTCGAGAACTCAAGGATATACAATTAAGCTTGGTAACCCTGAATTGACAAAAAAAAATAAAAAATTTGGACATGAATAATTAGTCTACTACAAATAATGGGAAATTACCTTTCTACTGAGACCCCATAAGTCTAAGTTGGAATAGTTTTGGCCCAGTTATTCAAGTTTTTCGTAAATCAATCTTTAAAAAAAATAAATAAAAAACAGCATCAAAAATCTCATTATTACAATTCTGTTGCAAAGGTTTTCAAATATTTTTACCCACATTTTGTAAATTCAATCTGTTTTGTCATCTGAGGGTTTTTTTTTTTAATAAGTTCTATAAGAAACTATTTTTATTCATAAAAAAATTCCATTTTTGGATTTATTTTCAAATCGGTCCAGCTCACGTAAATCTTAATATTTTTCCGAAATATTTTGGTGGACGTCTTCAAATACAATTTTTTGGTCATGCAGTCTAATGTACTTGAGTATTACGGCATTCGAAAACATTTACCCTATCACCAATATCAACAGAAACCATAGGTCTGTATGTTTCAAATACATATTTGGAATTAGTCAAAACTGAGATGAGCAACAAATTAACAATTAATAATTAAAACCCCAAATAGTTTATGATATATGTACAAGTAAATATAACAACAAAATAAAAATTTGTATACAAATGAATTACGAGTTTGCTAATACATACACACGTAGGTAGATAAAGTTGTGGAGCGAACAAAAAATTAAAACTGATAACACTATTTTTACACTCAGAAAATAATTTAGATAGGCCATAACTAAATCTCATTCTATCAAATTGGACCGATTAGAAGAACCAACAGCTCAGCAACTAATGAAATATGAAGTATATTCGCCAATTTGGTCAAATTGATTTCAACGAGTTGATAGTATTTGATTTACTTGTTGTTGGGCTTCAAGATATGTCTTAATTTTCGTCGATTATTGCGATTTTTCGTTCTAATTAAAATACGAATATATAGATATGCGCAAATAAACTATATAAACCAAGAAATACCTTGATATCTTGCATCTGCTTAAATGTATTTACAATTTTCTCAGTAAATGTAAAGAAAGCTTTATTATGGATATTGTTTCAAACTGAAAAAAGCTTCGAAAACCTTAGTACAGTCAAATTAGGGTCGAAAATTTGGTAAAATAAAGAGTTTGCATAGTGATCACTTCTTGATTTGCGGCGCTCGGGCAGCTGTGGAATCGCCACCATCTTCAAGGAAAGGGTGATCAGCGTTTTTACATCCTCAGATCTCAGATCGTTTTCTTTTCAACTCATCACATTTCTTTTTAATTTTTGGTACGGAGTTAATATTAAAAAAAAAACAGCGTAGGTGAGCAAAGCAGATAGTTATGATGCCAGCCTGTGATTTTTGGAAGGATCATCGAGAATTCGTTATGAAAGCAAAAAATCAAAAACAAGAAAATGTAAAGCTTTTTCATTATTTAACGGCATCTGTTTTGGTACCGCTAAATTTCCGGAAATTCCTTTTAGTGCATAATTGAATGCTATTGCGGCTACGTAACGATGTTCCAGAGATAAAAAAAGTAAAAAAAGTGAAAAAGCTCAATTCCATTTCCTTACTTTTCAAAATTAACCCCTTAATCCATTTCCTACACAAGTTTGAAACGAACTGCAACAAATCACGTAACAGCAACGGGTTGTTTATAATACAAATATCGTTACAATTTTCTAAAATTCCCAAAAATTAAATCACAAAAATTTGCATATCTCTCAACAACATTTCTGCTGTCAATCATGAGAAAATCTATTAGCTCACATTCTCACCCATATAAAATGTTTGAGTAGCAGTCAAATGATTTTGCAATGTACATACATATGCATACACATGCGCACCTATTTCTGTGTGTTGTAAAATATATATGGGCACTCTTATGAGCATAATATCGAATGTCATTAAGTGTAATCAACGCAGTGTTTCGTTTATCTATGGTGGGAACATTTTTTTTTTTCAGGCGGCAATGTAACAAAGCTCGTATAAAATATGGTTGTAACAAACAACACGTATTTACGTAGTACTACTTGTGATCATTGACGCCTGCAGGCTCAAAATTTTTGACGTCTCGCATATGTTTGGATACAAGTTGTCAATCAAAATTTTTTGCAAGATATGAATACTATACTCGTACAAGCAAATAACAGAAACCGAAACAAAAAGAAAAGAGGTAGTGGGAAAAAGTTTTTACATATTTTCTGTGCGCAGTAGTGCATATACATATACTTATTTGATAAGTACATATGTATGTATATCTGTGCATAATACGCAAGTGTAGGTACTTTTTGCCAAAGGCTTTAATTGCTGATTGTATCAGTGCAAGCTGTCTTTGAAATGAAAAATGGTTCCGGCAATAATTCGAAGTTATATAAGCTGTTATTAGCTTTTAAATTTAGAAAGTTCTCTGCACAATTTTGATAAAAAAAATTTGTGATTTCTTTGAAGAGCAATATGCAATATGCAGCGGTTGAGATAAAGAAATCCTATTCATTTTGAAAATTTCTACTTATTTCACCTTCGCCCTTCAGAAATACTTTTGTTACTCATACGACATGTAGTACTTATGTAGGTACTAGGAATGTTAATCCCGGGATCCCGCGATTTTTCCAG
Organism: Rhagoletis pomonella; assembly: GCF_013731165.1. Lineage (NCBI taxonomy): Eukaryota > Metazoa > Arthropoda > Insecta > Diptera > Tephritidae > Rhagoletis > Rhagoletis pomonella. The sequence goes on along the minus strand of NW_023458566.1, from coordinate 5,941,416 downwards.
TAAAAAAAGTTAAAGGCAAATAATGAACAAGCTTATTAAAATATCACAACAATGTGGTTGTCAAATGAAAAGGGTTCAAAAACGATTTATTTCAAACATATATTTCAGAGGGTTGACACCTATTCAAAAAGCTCACATCAATTCAAAGAACAAATTAAACGAAAAATTTTAGCATGAGCACAAAACAAAAGAAGTTTCAGAAAGCTTTATTTTAAAAAATATTTTTAAAAGGAGCTGCCAACTGTTTAGAAATTCTACATCAATTTAGTTCACATTTTAAGCCAAATATTTTATTATGGGTACCCAACGAGAGATTTGCAAGAAAGCTTTATTTAGAATATATTTTTGAATAGGGCTGCCACCTAAATAAAAATTTAGATAAAATATTTTATTATGGGTATCAAACGAGAGAGGTTTTGAGAAAGCTGTATCATTATCGAAATAATTATTGACGATGGTGGCAATCACTATTTAAGGAATTTCAAATCAATTTAACTGAAAAGTAAAATTAAATCCCAATAAACTTATAAATGCGAAAGTGTGTGAGTGAATGTGTGAGTAAATACGACTTAGAGATAGTTTACGACCTGCCTAAAAAGTTAAATTTTAATTTCAAAATATGGATGCCAAACAAGCGAGGTCTAAAAAGGCTTTAAAATTTTATTTTTATTAATAAGTTAAGTGGACCATTATCTATTTTTTAAATATTAAAAAAAAAAATATTTTTTTCAAATCCACAGAATTTTTTCTTTTGATTGATATCCATATTGTTATTCTACAATGCACCAAATCTTTTAATAATTTGTTTATGCCATCATGTCCTAGAAATTTCAAAGTCCTTTAAAAAAACAAAATTCTAACTTCACAGAGAAAAATTAAATAGCAGTTATACTGTATTTGGCTCCTAGTTCTGTGAATATATTGATTTTTTCGTGTGTTTAAAAAATGTTTGGTTTTTGTCGCACGGTGTTATCAGAGTAGATTATACCTCCTCTAGTTGCTAGCTGTTATAGCCATCTCCTGAACTCGTGAAGGCAAGAATCGCATGCTTTGAAATGTTTCCTCAATCCTTTCTCAGATTTATTCTTAATAATTTCCCGTATTACCACTGTGTCCGGGACCCAGTACAGAATGGCTATATGTTGTCGTATAGATTGTCGCGATCGGTGGCATTTCTGAATGCATGCCAGATCAGTTCTTACCGCCCCCAGCTCCTACAAAGTAGCTTAACGAGGTGCTGTTTTAATTGAGCTAGGTCCATTGTATATGCCTCAGCCTGGCTCACAATGCAGTACTCCAGGAATCTCAAGCAAGGTTTATTGGAGCAGACGCCAAGAGATTTTCCTCAGTCGCTCGCCGACTATCCAAACCTGAGGCAGACACCTGAATATGTGGTCAGCTGTGCTATAGTGCGTCGATCACAAGAGCCTGCTGTCACCACTGCAGCGAGTACAAAATAATAAAAAAATTACATACTTTTATTGTCAATGTCATAAAAAATTTAACATGCTTTTTAAAAATATTGCCAACAGAATTCAACATCAAATTAAAGCATTTTTATATTAGCCTTTAATTATTAACAGACACATACAAACATATAGTACATTTCATATAGCTGTGTGGGTGTGTGTGGGTGAGCTTAGTTTATTTACAGTTAATTATTGAAAGCTTCACGCGCGCTTGTGTATTTACATAAATCCGCCAATGCAAATACATACGATGAATATCCCACACGCTTACTGATAGCCAAGATAAACTCTGCCATTAATCTTAATACAATTGGCTTTTGACAATGCAATTGCAGCAGCCTAATTGAAGCAATTAGACGAAATTAATATGCATGGCCCACAAAGCATATAGCTGAGCAACATATGTACATACATGCATACTTTTGCACCCACATATGAACATGTAGGTATGTATGCATTAATGTATACATATGTACAAGCATATGTTTCGTTTTTGTTAATCCATGGAAATGTAAGCAAGTGCGTGCTTAGTTTTTTTTGTATAAACGCGCACTTCATACAGCAAATGAATACATACTATGTATATATACATACATACATACATATATGGCAATTATGCATCATATTTATGTATGTATGTATGTTGAAGCATCTTTAACTTCAATTAATAAACGATAAATACGCTTAATAAACTGATGACAGCTTGAGGATGAGTGGCTGTGTAATTTTTTTGCATAGTCATAATCCAGCCTTTAATTGGATTTTATTTTATGAGCAAGCATTTAATTCTGCACTCTAGGTAAGCTCTTTAATGGTGTAAAATTAAATAGTTAAAATTCCCCGCAAAAGGCAGCTCCTTCCCCGATTCGCCGCAACGAAGCTGGGTCCGGACGATTCGCGTTTTCTTTGAACAGATAACCATGACTGTTTCTGCGGGATCGAAAATTAGGCTAGTTCGTTGTGAGCTGTTCTAAGGTAGCAGAACTCGGCGGTGTCGTAGCTGTAGTTGAGACAGAAGATGTGTCTTCTATAGACCTTTTTTGGAAAGTCTCACGGGCGACGGAGAAAAAAGATCGTCGTCCACCCGAGATACTGCTATTCTGACTAGCTACGCTGCGCAGCAGATCCGGTGTCCGAAGCATTCGATCTACTACCAGGCTATATTTATGAAGTGTCGGGTCCTAATGACCTGCAGTGAATAAATTAATTATACTTTTAAAATTTTTTTTCTTGACGGTGCTGCGCTAATAAGGCGAACTTAGCGCAGTGGGTAGACCATTGGCTTTGTAAGCGGGGGTCGCTGTGTCGAATCCCAGTGACCGCGATGAAGACGTCTGATAAAACGGCCTTAAGTTCAATAAAAATTATTTTTTATAATTTATTAGGCCAAAAAATAACCATTGTGATTTTGCTCAATTTTTTTTTTTTGAGATGGCATATTTTCAAAAACTATTTTTTTTTAACAAAAAATTTTTCAAGAAAAAAATTTGTTTAAATATTTATTTTCATAGAGAATTTTGATTTGTGTATGTGTAAGTTTTTTCAATTTTTTTCCTCGCCCCGTTCGCGAGATATTTGGAAAACTATTAAATCGATTTGTTTTTGTTTTTGTGCTGTAAAGTTTTTAAAATTGTATTAATCGAGCTCAAATTTCATATTTATTATTTAAGTTTATGCATCAACCCTAAAAATTTGAAACAAATCAAACACATCAAGTGTGAACCCCGTCCGTTTTAATATGGAACGCCCCATAAATGTATATTATAGATACCTCAGAATTAATTTCAGAAAAGCGCAATTTGTTAGTGCAAAAAAAAGGGAATTTTATGAAAGCGGAAGAACTGTGAATTATTTTGATTCCTTCAGTAGAAAAGTGTTATTAAAAAATGCCGTAAAATAGGTTCAGAATTTTTGGAACAACTATAGCCCATTTCCACCAAGAGCTTAACTGTAGTTAGGTGGCCAGGTATGTGTAAATACCATTAAGATGTGGTGATCAGCAAAGTTTATTTCTTACTTTTCGCTTTTTTGGTTTCGATTGCGTGTACTTAATAAGACCAATGATCTCCTTTTTCCAACAGGCATAAACTGCAGTTAAGGTTTGGTGGAAATGAGCTATAAATGTGTCAATTTTTGAATCGATCCAAGTAATCGAATTTCAAATTTTTCTTTTATTTCTGTATTTACAGATTTCCAAGATGTACAGGTGATGATCTACATTGGCTTCGGCTTTCTAATGACCTTCTTGCGCAAATATGGTTATAGTGCAACTGGATATACATTATTTATGACCGCGCTGGTTATACAGTGGTGTATTCTGGTTAAAGGATTCTTTCACATGGAAGATGGGAAAATAAGGTAATGATAAGCATTTAAAAAAAATATGCTGGTATTTGAAACCAAATAATTTATAAAACTAGTGCATGCAGCGGTTTTCGTATTCAACACTAAAAAAAAAATAACAAAAAAAGCCAAAAATTTGGATAACAATGACCATATTAGTTTGAGTTAAAGTCTATAATTTGATTAGCTACATATGTATCTATGTACATAAGTATGTATAAATTAACTAGCACAGTATTCCACCAATCATCAATTGTATAAAAGCATAACTAATTAAACAACAACAATAATAACCCAGCACTGGCTAAATTCCTGCGGCAATTTAAATAAATGAAATGAAGCAAAAAGAAAATAAATTCGTTGGAAAATCTCTAGATAATACATGACTAGAGATACATAGAAAGCCAGCTGAGCGAAGACTAACGAACGTGAACAGCAGAAAAACAAAAGCTGTTGTTGCATTGCATTAGAACATCAAGTTAGTTGAAAAACGAAAGAGAAGCGAAATAAAAACAAAAAAAAAAAACAATATATGGCAGACACTGTATTTTGCTAACCACAACAAGGATATAAGGACACAAATGCACAGCTTGGTGCAGCAAAAAATGCAAAGAAAAAATCGCTTGTAGTTATGGCTTAACTTGTGTAGATAACTAAAAGAGAGACACGCAAACAAGCGCAGAACAGAAAGTACTAAGGCGCAGCATTAAGCCGCAACTGCAGACGCAATTGCATTTTCTGCTATCTCTATGCGATCTATGTAAGTAGGTACATATGTATGTTTGTGTGTGTG
>NW_023458566.1:5924432-5936711 GCF_013731165.1 Rhagoletis pomonella | reverse complement strand
CACGTTCGTTCCAGTCGGTTGTACTCAGTCCTGGGCTACGCCTGGTAAGCTTTGCCACGTCTTGTTTAAGGATAATTACCCTTTTTTAACTATTTATTTATTATTTATTTATTCATTTATCTCTTAGATACAACTTATCATTTTCGCCTTTATAGACAGTAAGAGCAAAATACCTTAAACTGCCTTATGCGACGAGTTTCAAGCCCGCATACGTATGTATATTGCCTTTGCGGTTTGAACGGTCTAGGTTCCAATCCGCACAAACGCCCCGTGTGGACGAAATTCGAAACTGTACTTTATTTGCGGCTGGAACGCCCTAGGTTCCAGTCCGCGCCTATTTTCGATTGCAAAAATTTTTCCGAGGTTGCCACTTGGGCGGCTGGAACGCCTTAGGTTCCAGTCCGCGCATATTTATCGATTTAAAAATTTTTTCGAGATTGCCACCTGAGCGGCTGGAACGCCCTAGGTTCCAGTCCGCGCCTATTTTCGATTGCAATAGTTTTTCGATATTGCCACTTGGGCGGCTGGAACGCCATAGGTTCCAGTCCGCGCGTATTTATCGATTTCACAAAATTTCGAGATTGCCACCTGAGCGGCTGGAACGCCCTAGGTTCCAGTCCGCGCATGCGCTGTAATTGTTAGGTTTCATGTTCAAGGTGCGGTCTGAAAGCACAACTTTCTAAGCCGCACTGCTCGAGCGGCTGGAACGGCCTAGGTTCCAGTCCGCGCCTACGCTTTGGTTGGCGAACATCATAGTTTAGTTCCAGTCCGCGGCTATGCTAAGAGTTGGCTTAAGTACGGCTGATACGCCGCTGTCTCTCTAGGTCCCTCAGTTCCTTCAAAATCGAAGTTATTTTATCGCTGGTTGATGCCCATTCGCTGGTTCCTTTCACCATATAGTCGACTACTGACTGTGGCGTAAACACCCCTCCAACGGCAAGTTTAAGTTGGTTCATCTGCCGATGGAAACGAGGGCACTCAAAGAATACGTGGTGGACATCTTCTTCCACGCCACTTAGACAGAAGTCGCAGTAGGGGTCGTGCTCATGTTTGAATTTAAACAGGTATGCCTTAAAACAGCCATGACCACTCAAGAACTGGCTCAGATAAAAATCTACTTCGCCATGCGTTCTATTAAGCCAGGATACCAGGTTTGGTATGCACCGATAGGTCCAACGACCTTTAGTCGTACTATTCCACCTGTTTTGCCACTCCGTAACGCTGCTTTGCCGGGCTTGATGTCGGTCTAATTGAGTTAGAGTACGCCGCGTGGATACAAGGACCGTTGATTCTCTTGCTAGTATATCTACGGGTATCATACTGCCGATTACGAAAGCTGCTTCGTCCGACACTGTTCTGAAGGCGCTGCAAACTCGGAGCGCGCATAAACGGTATGTTGAGTTGACTCCGCGGAAGTATGCTGGACACTGTGCGGCGTTTGACCAAATTGGGGCCGCATACAGTATTTGGCTTTTAACCACGCTCGCTAAGAGTAAACGCCTGCGCTGTTTCGGTCCTCGCGTATTAAGCATTATTCGCGATAGTCCCGTGATCGTTGAAGCTGCTTTCTCTCTCACAAAGCTCAGGTGGGCGCTGAAAGTAAGACGCTTGTCTAGCACCACTCCCAGGTATTTAATTGTGGGTTTCGTCGTGATGGTGTGGTCGCCAATTTTTAGCGCTACCTCCTCTAGTTTCTTACGACTCGAGATAAGTATTGCTTCTGTTTTTTGCTCGGCTAACTTCAGGCCGAAGCTATTTAACCAGCTATTAATCACACCGACTGATGATGCTACCTTTTCGCATATGACATCAAGCAGTTTCGCAGACACTACTACCGCAATGTCGTCTGCAAAACCCACTATGGATGATCCCTCAGGCAATTCGGTACGGAGAACTCCATCATACATAATGTTCCATAGCAAGGGTCCTAGTACGGATCCTTGTGGAACGCCACCTGTTATCTCAGCCCGTTGCAGGCCCTCCTCCGTTTCGTACCACAACACTCGCGAATGGAAATAACTTCGTATTAGTCTCCGAAGATAATAAGAAATGCCAATCTATGCGATCTATGTAAGTAGGTACATATGTATGTTTGTGTGTGTGTGTATTTATGCACCTACAACACAAAGCGCTTTGTCTTCATATACGCCAAAGCTGCAATCTGTTGATTTAACTTCAACAGAGCGAACACGGGCACGCGTACCCGTTGTGCAGGTGTCTAGCAAGCACCTTTCAACTGTTGCTGTTATCGCATTATACGCGTGCATATGTATGTATGTATGTATGTATGTAGCTGTATACTTGTTTGTACAATGCACTGTCTATCAGTGGTTTCATCTACTCAGCGCTGCTGCAGGCTTATAGCGACACAGCCACCATAGTCTCCTTTTCTTTTCTCAGCCAACATATTAAATTTGCTTGCATCCTTTATATCCTGCTACATCTCAATCATGATGTGCCGCGAGCGTAAAAGTCTCAACTCTGACATGTTTTTCACATTTTTCTTGTTATGAACCACTCAATTCTTTTTTCCATTATTCTTTGTTTAATATTTCTATATATTTATTTTAAATGTTTTCCCGCATAATTTGTTTTTTGTTTTGTTTTTGTTTCGTTGCAGCTTATCGCTGGAGAGTATAATTGATGCAGATATTGCAGCTGCTGCTCCATTGATTAGTATGGGTGCCTTATTGGGTCGTACCACACCAATTCAATTGCTATTCATGGCTCTCATAGAAATTGTGCTGTTCGCGGCAAACGAATATGTCGCTTTGAATATATTTAGTGTAAGTATGCATTGATAAATTCATACGATAGTAGTCGTCTAAATTGGGACAAAGTTAAACTGAACTGGTGGACGATGGAGCTCTCGGAGCTCAGAAGACATATTTTTAATAAAGCTAGGAAGATTATTTAGATACATTACGATTAGGAACTCTACAAGGTCGGACTCGATGCCTCTAAGTCCGCGGTAAGAAAGGCCAAACGCGAGTGTTTGGGGAACTCTGCAAAAGCTCGCGATTCACGCGCATCCTTGTAAAGAATTATGTTCCCTTAAAATTCTTGAAGATGGCGACCGGCGAAGAAGCATCGCTTTAACTACTCCTCGATGGCGATTTCTTAGAAAATTCTGCACCGTTTTAATATAGCAGTGCTGCGTTGAGGACTGCGCGGTCCTCATCTGGGCGATTGACTCTTTTAAGCCCTTCAAGTCTCCGGGACTAGATGGCATTATCACTGCATAACTGAGAGGGGTTGTCGAGGTGTCCTTCCCTTGGCGATATAAGGTGCCCATTGCTAAGCTTCTCTCGATCGGTGGCGTTCTACTTGGCTCTCTGCTAAACAATCAAGGCTCTTAAGTTACGTGATGATAAGACCGAATCTCTACCTCTATAGGATTACTATCAAATCAAAGGACACAGTTAAACATCATGCTATTGAAGTCATCTCTTAGGAGGAAGAAGTTTCTGTCGGAATCCGTGACCTACTCCTTATTATATGGGCGAAAACTCCGGTATGCAAGGTTGCGAAGTCCTTCGACCGGTATAGACTGCAGAAGTTCAAGGGAAATCCTGCAGCTGGCGAAGCGCCAACTCTCGCGCTGTCTGGTGTTCTGACAGTGTACAGTAAATCAGGGACACATGCGGTACCACTCAATATCGTTTAGGAGCATTGTTGTGCATTACTTCTTTATTAGCTGTCCTGCTTTCAGCAACTCTCGCGGGGAACTCTCTAGAGTAGGCATCAGCTGAGTGGATATCCATGGAAAAATCTATTAAGTGGTGACATAATGAAAACAATATGAAATTTTTAAGTGTACCACTCGCAATGAAACTTAACTAATTCTTTGAAAGGATATTCAAGTGGGAGACAGCAGTTGGAAGTAGCCATTAGTAAACTTTTAAACGGTGGTTTGTAAGTTTTGCGGACTGATCGAAGTAGGGTTCTTCTTTCGAGAATATGTAGGGTAATTCCTCACGGAATACCTGCTCCCTAGTAAGATTGAATTAAGCTACATGGTGGATTAGGAGGCTAGGAAGGTTATTATCGCGAAGACCTAGCCGAGGAAGGGAAATAAGTCTACAGGTAGAGACTATTCTTTAACTACCTGTGGACCAAATTTAGATACCACAAAACACACCTTTTATGGTTTAAGTGTGTGCGATAACACCGTGCTGTAAAAACAAAAATATAATAAGGAAACTAGGGGTCAAATATATGTAGTAGAACTGCGTTTTTAGTTTGTATATGAGATATGATTATTTAAAATTTTTTTTTTTTTAATTCAGTGCAACGTGGAATAACAACATGGGTAACAAATGAAATAGAAAATTCTGTTGAAATAAAAAAATTACTTTTTTTTTGGTTCACAAGGACGAATAGGTATTGAATATGCCATTTTGATTAATTTTTTTTACCCTTAACTGGTAAAGTTTGAAAAAATAAATTGGAGGCTATGGTCGTGTATATGTTGTCCCTTGACGTATAATTTTTTTTTAAATAAATAATAGATATTTTCAAGTATACTTAAGGATACAATTTTAAAAGGTCCTTTCAATACCAATTCGTCGATGAGCACCAAAAAAATTAAATCCTTCAAATTCTACAGAATGTCCTCTTCCATTTGTTACCCGTATTTACAGTGAATGTTTTAAATCGTTTTTCCACATTTCATATGAAATGAGACTCGACAAGCTTATTCCCCTTAGTCCACTGTTACCAATACCCGTGCTACTAGCCAAAAATTTGTTCACTTTTAGTTAAATTTTGTGAAGCTTTGTTAAGTATTTAAATAGCGCAAATAGCGTACTCATTTTTCGAGTTGCTTAAAGTCATTGAAGTTCGTGTTTGTTTTAAAAGCACTTCCACATACCAACAAGCGAGATGTAATTTCATTATAAAAAATGAACAAATAATAAGAGAAAAGCTCGTTAATTATTTTACCTTTGCGTAAGTTGCAACACTTTAAAAACATCCCTGTTAGACCTTGCATAGGATACTAGTATATTTATAAATATGTTTGCAGCGCAAAGCCTCGACACAAAGTACCTGTTTTAAATCCGATTAACTGAACGCCTCTTAACTTGTGTATGAGTATAGCACACATAAACAAATACATACATATATATGTACATATGTACTAAAATTATATGTATGTAAAGCACAACTAGAATAAAGCAAGAAGTACATAGCTGTGTATGTATGTATAAAACCGAATGGGAAATACGGCTGATTTTGAGACTCGTGTCCACAAACCACAAAAACAAAGTACTTTCCGTATTCAAAAGAGTTTTTGTATAAAAAAAATATGTAGATATCGCTCCAGATATCGGTACTAAGCATATTCATTTTGATAAACAATTTCAAGCATTTATAATCTGACACACTCTAAACTATTGAATATGACGGGCGCTCAAAGCGGCAGCTTATCGCTACCTAAAGGTGAAAAGGTGCAAAGTCCATTTTTTTTTTTAATTATTCAGTAAAGACGAAAATTCGATGTTGTTTGGCATTATCTGTCATTCTGCAGATCTAAAACTAAATTTTGAAAAAGTGGACTTGGCAACTTTTCCCCTTTAGGTTGCGTTATGATTATTGCACGAAAACCCCAAAGGAAATGTTTTTTAAACTCCTACAAAACCTTTTTTTGTTACCAAAAAATTAAAGTATTTTAGTGAAATATCGAAAGAATTTCTGGCCACACTTCCACCCACTATGAATTTTATTGGCAATTGTTTCGGGTATTGGTGCTCCCAACGAAGCATTGGCAATCGAATTTCTGCTAGTACTCACACGGTCAACCAAGTCAAGATTTTATATGTTAGGCTATTATTGATGAAGCCACTGCTGAAATAACAACTTGGATCCAATGAAGCAATTGCGAAGCATATTAGCTACAACTATTCCGCATCAGGTAGGTCATCCCTAGTATATGCTTTGAGGGCAGAATGGCTATAGATTTTGATGTCGACGAGTAGGTAAAAAGAACGGTCTTCTTCAACATGGCTCTTGTAAAATTGAGAAAGGAAAATTTCTAGAAGCATTGTTCCATAATTACATGAATTTAGTTGAGAAAATCTTGAGCTTTTCGATCAGCCAACATAGAGATGACGGGTTCAAAATCAATGGTACGTTTCAGAGAAGATTCTAATACTAAAGTTTCGAATTTGTTATATGAGATTGCTTGCTTTTGCAGGATTACCCCATTTACCTCCAGATATTTCCCCCCCCCCCAAAAAAAAAAAAACATGTCAATTCAAGTTTGTTGAAAGAATCAAATCGGCTCGTCATGTTTCAAGTAGGACAGTCCACAGCCCATAGAAGGCCTCTTGAAGTCGAATTCATTGTTTCTTGAGATAATTCGTCAATACACTTTTTTCTTGTAACGTTTCTAAGGAGCCGATATTTTCAACTACTATCGTGCATTCTTGCAGATTCAATGACCATTAATCTTTCATAACTTAAGTTCTTATTTAAATACTTTATGTTGGCAGCTTCCATTTTCCAATAACACAGGCAGACAAAATTTTCAAATCACAAAATAGACTATCCTTTATTGAAGGGTTTTGACGCACTGAATCCGAAGCTGCAGTCAAAATAGCTTCAGCGGCAAAATCTTGTTTCAGCGGTCAGATTTAATATTTCAATATCCTCAAAAGATATCTTAAGATCAGCAAGATAGCTGCTACAGGCATCAACAATCGTCTCCAGTAGGTTTTGTAAGATTAATAAAAGCAATTTTAACGGAGGCCTGTTACAATAGATCGTCCTTGATCCCGGTGGCTAGGTGACTTACTCACTAATCTAAATAATAATATAGTAATGTGATACTTATAACATGACACTTGATTCATGGTAAAAGAATTTATTACTCTAAGTTTTGTGATTGATATGGAGATTATTTATATCTATACTTATATATATTTTGAAAGCCGTTTTATTAGTGTTCGCAAGGCTCGAGATTGGCTGAACCGATTTTTTTGAAACTTCAGACACCTGCCGCATGTGTCCCAAGGATGGTTGTAGGCTAAAAAAAAATCTATATGTAAAGGGGGCGTGGCACCTCCAATACAAACCGAATTTTTTCATACTCCATATCTCTGGAAGTGTTCATGGTAGAGTTCTGGAACTTCGTATGGAGATATACGAAATCAATCGCATAATCTTGGAGAAAAATTGGAACCATAAATAATTTTAGGGGTTTTACTTGGAATCGCAACCGAATTTTTAGAACTTTTAAACCCATTAACTCCTACCATAACGGGTTTTATTAACGCTTGTTCAAAGAAGTGCAATTAAAATTCATTAAAAATGGAAGCTAGAGCCTAAAAAGTTCTACACAAAATTCTATTAGAAATAATAATATTTATGTCCTACCAAAATGGATCTTGTTGACCTTTCTTTGAAGTAGTTAATTAAAGATGGTTGTTAAAGAAAAAAAAATTTCAGCAAAAGTCAAGTACAGAATTTTTTTGGGAGTCTACGGGTATATCGCCTATTGCGTCTAACAGCAAACTAAAATACTCCTTCACATACATATTTAAAAAGAAAATTACAAAAACTGCTTTCAGTGTATTATTTCCTAGAGGGAAATCATACTAAATATATACATAGCACTAAACGTATACTCATTTAAAGTTGAATGTGTTTATTTAGACTTTTTTTTACAACTAAATAGTGAGTGCAAAAGCAAAGTGTGCGTAGTTCGTTGAAAAATAGCCAAAGCCCTTCTTCAAAAGCGCTTTGCCACACAAAGCTGACGACCAGCTGCTACTTACCAAAGATGCAGGACTTTTTTTTTTGTATTTATTTATTATGCAGCTGTTTTTACTCGCTGGCTGTAAACACTTTTTTCCAAAAGAAATAAATACTTGTTTACTCTTTTATTTTTCTTTTTTATTTTTCCTCTTTCTCCATCTTCACCCACGGACAGATCTGTGATGTTGGTGGTTCAATTACAGTGCATGCCTTCGGTGCATACTTTGGCTTGGCTGTTAGTCTAATGTTGCGCCCGGGCAAGGACCAAAACGAAGCAGGCAAATACGAAGGAGCCAATTATGCATCGGACATCTTTGCCATGGTCGGTACATTGTTCCTGTATGTGTATTGGCCAAGCTTTAATTCAGTGTTGGCCGATGGCAATGGCCAAGAGCGTGCCATACTCAACACGTATTTATCATTAGCAGCGGCAACAGGTAAGCACACACGAAAGCAACAAAAGCACCAATAATACCGACAACAACGACAAGACCGACAAATGTGAGAGCATACACGACACAACACAACACAACACAACACAACACAACACAACACAACACAACACGAACAATGGCCAATGGTTCAAGTGTACAAACACAAGAACAAGAACAAGAGAGTAGTATGTACTTGTGTTCACACTTACGCATGAACGCATTGAAGTAAATTTAATGCTGCAGGTTGCCTACAAGCATTAAAATTATATACAGTGGGGGTCACATAATTGGGGACAAGTTTCAACCATTTATTTATTTTATTGACAAGTAACTCAACGTTTCAAACATTGCACAAGACCTTTAAAAAGTTCCCAAATAAAAAAAATGCTCATCAAAATTTCAGACTTTCTAATCAGAATTTGTAGAAAAATTCGGGTTTGTAGCCTATAGCGCATTAAATTTTAGTACAATATTGTGCAAGTTTTAAACGCGTTGATTTTAGAGCAATTTTTTGCTGACGGTGTTGCTCATTTACTCAGATAAAAAAAATTTCCGAACATACTTTGCATGGAAGAAATTGAGGAACGCCGTCAGCAGAGGAAATCCTCAAAAATTCTGATAAAAACTTTTGAAATTTTTAAGGCCCTATTTTTGAATTTGGCAATTTTTTCATAAATCTAATGGAAAAGTTTGAAACTTTTATGCCCGGTGTCACCATTCAATATTAAATTTATCAGCCTGTTAAAATTTGGAATCACATACTTTTGTTTGGAAAATTTGCCATTTTAAATTTTATCAGTCTGAAATTCTGATTAAAAATTTTGCAATTTTTATGACATTTTTTTTTTTAAATTTGGCGGTTTTTATAAATCTTGTAGAAAATTTGAAACTTTAATGCCCGGTTTCGCCAATCAATTTAAAATTTATCAGCTTGTTAAAATTTATTTGGAAAATTTGTCATTTTAAATTTTATCAGTCTGATAAATTTTAAAATTGATTGGTGAAACCGGGCATGAGTTATATACTTTGTTTGTGTTATGGTGTAAACTGTACTTTTGGTAAAAATAAATAAATTCAAAATAAATAAAGAAAAAATAAATAGTCGATACTTGTAACGAAGTCTTTTTCCTAATTATGTGGCCATGACTGTATGTGTGTATGTATATATGAATGTAGGTTTATGATTGTATAAATGTATGAGCTTAAGGATTCTGAGCTTTTGCAAATGAATGCAAGTGGCTGCACAGAATTATTGTATTATACATACTATGTATGGATGTGCTCGTATTTGTGTAGCAACGGTTATCGTGAGACGAACAAGAGAGCATGCAGGTATTCAAATGTGTAAGTGATATATCTGTACGAAATTTCTAAATGAAATTGTATGTATGTACTTACGTATATATGCCTTAAATGTATGTAACCGTTACTACACGACACTTACATATTGAGAAGTTTTGGCTATTTACGTTGTTATTTTTTCTTTTTATAAAATGAAATTTATTCTTTAACAAAAACCGTAAAATGATCCAAGTTTCAAACTTAAAGAAAATCAAAAAAAGTTTTGTAAAAATTTTTTATTTTTTAATTAGATTTCTTGGAAATATTTGGAGTATACAGGCGGCTCCAAATTTCATTTCCGAGAAAGAGAAAAATGGATCATGTAGGTGTTACTTTTAATTTCTGGTAATTTTTTTTTTGTTCTAGGATTTTTTTTATATGGGAAATATGAGCAACACGTTCAACAAAATAAAATTTTCAAAAATCAAATGTAAGCCCTAGCTACTTCAAACTTGCAGTTTGCACAGCATACTTATAAAGTATTTCCAAGAAATCTAATTAAAAAGTCGAAAATTTTACGCAAGTTTGTTGAGTTGTTTTTTTTATATATTGCACAAGGATCAAAACTGGGATTTATATGGTTTTTGTGAAAGAATAAACTATATTTTTATAAAAACAATAAAATAAATAGTCAAAACTTGCCGATATGTGCGTGTCGTATAGTTATGATTAGCACTATATTAGTGTACATATGAACTCGTAGTCCAAGCATCTGCGGTAAATTTGACATAGGGCTGATCACGCGACAAAATTTCGTATTCCACTCACAAACTAATTAAATGTCAAACACCAGCGTTAACACATTTTGAAAATTATTTTAAACACGTTCAAAAAGCACCTACAACAACAATAACACTGTGAAATTAGCAACAACATTGAATACATTTATTTACATTGACTTGGTTGAGGACAATCCAAAGGGCCTTACGTGCGTATTTTTGAGGCGCAATAAACTTGTCCGTAGTCACATAATAACTACATACAAACACACATTCATACATACCGCCATATATACTCGTACATATCAACAACAACGACAATGAGAGCCTAGTTACCAACAAGGAAAAAGTTCAGGAAAACACATTAGGTTGCTAGCAGCCGACAACGACACTCATCCATTTTGAGCGTAAAGCAAAGGAAGTGGAAAATGTGCGGGCCAGTAGCTGGTACTACGTGAAAACAGTAAACAGTTTGCACTAAACTGCTCTAGGCAATAGGAGTATATAGTAGTATGTATGTATGTATGTATGTAAGTAGTGTGCATCATAGTTTCCAATGAATGAATTAGCCGTTACAATAACGTGGACGCTGCTGCCAACAACATAAAATGCTATATCGTAAATAACAAATTAATTGTATGCCAAACAAAGACGACGAAAGAAATTAGCTGGCTCATTGGGGAGGGGAGCTAACTGATATGGATAACTTGTACCTTAACTTAAAGGCTGAAGTTATTAAGCGAAATTCAATGGATCTAAGTAATTGAGTTAAAATCGGAGACAGAAAGCCAAGCGCGTTTCTCTTGACAAGCATTAAAACTTAGGTTTATCCGACTCAGCTCTTCGTGCTGGCACTTTTTCATGGAGCTATCTCTTTTTTTGTTCTGATACTTAAAAACATTGTATTTTATTAGTATGCATGCGGTTACTATCTTTTCTGATAGCCAGGCAGCTATTAAAGCACTTAATTTTGATAAATCTACATCGAATATTGTCATAGAATGTGGACGTACTCTAAATGAGCAGGTGTTACGTCACTAATGTTGTATGGGTGTCAGGCCGGGCAACTGTGTTGCAGGTGAACTAGCAAGGAATGGAAACTTACTTTCTGCAATAAGTACAGCACGTAATGCGAGCAATCTGCTATCTTAATTCAAACTCTGTGCGGAGAATAACTTTATCGAACGGGCAAATACAATTCGGTCTTCGGAGCCTACGTGCAGGATAGCAACACATATCTGGCCCAAGTTGAATAAGCGTAGGTCTCCCCAACTGCTCCACTTGGAGAGATCACTGCACCGGGCACAGCCAGATGGAAATCCACGCTGCTAGAATGGGTTTGCAGTCAAACGACTACTGTCGTAGCTGCCGTAATGCGGAGGTAATCGAAAACATGGGGCATTGCCACTATCCCGCTTTGGTGAGAGGTCGTCGACGCTCGTTCCTCCATTATTTTTTGTTTCCAATTTTTCGCTGGTCTGTGCGACTTTGTGCGCTTCATCAGAGCTACGAAGTGGTTCCATTTCTAAGGTAAGAGGAGGGACGTAAGAAGTCTCTAATATGGCATCACAACGGACCCATGGTGACCTAAGTGTACCCTTTTCCTGTACGGGCTTAGGACAGCCAAGATAACCTAACCTAACCTACAAACATTGTACCAAATTTATCACACAATTTTGTATTCACAAAATGTGTAGTTAAGTATGTATGTATGTACATATCACACCTCATCAGCTTTGTAATCCAATGTGGGATCACTCTTGCCAACGAGTATTACTTTGGACTGAGTAGGCAATTGCAAAGTGAAGTCATCTTTTGTCGTATAAAAGCCATACTCTATAATTGGAAAGCGACTTGGGTTCACTTGGCATTTCCAATTGGCATTAGTGTGAAACTATTGGCGAGCTTTATTGGACTTTCTGATGCTTCGTGCTTAGAGAGAACAACTTTCTTGTTCAGCTTGACTACGGGCCGGTTGTTCAATTCCTGGTTAACACAAATCGAAGGTAGAAGCTCCGGTCAAATAC
>NW_023458566.1:5919551-5924332 GCF_013731165.1 Rhagoletis pomonella | reverse complement strand
TTCGTTATTTGAAATTATTTGAATAATGAATAAAAATTTATTCATCATTTGCAAGTGCTTGAATGAAGAATAAAAATTTATTCGTTATTTGAAATTACTTGAATGATGAATAAAAATTTATTTTTTATTTGAATAATAATTCATTCAAAAACGCCCATCCCTGGTTCGGCTAGTGTTAGATGCCTTTTCAGGCCGTGGTGAAGTTCTTGTAGTTGTATGATCTAGTTGACTACAATATGTTCTAGTTTCTTCAGCATCTGGTTGGAGACTCCGCCCAGGTCAAATTAGAAGCCTTTGCCCTGTTGCCAGCGTTCCTTGTTTGCAGAGTTTACACTCCTTACCAATGTAATGGATTACCGAATGAAAGAGTGCGCAGAGTTGCGAGGGCTCGTTGATGAGATATTTTCAAATATAAAAATATTATCCTCAGATTTCGAGAGATGCGCCAGATACTTCAGTGTTGACTTGATTACCCCATTAGAAAGATTCCAGGACTAATGGTGCTCCTCTCACTAAAGTACTTTGTCTTTTTAGTCAGAAAATCCAACCGCTTTTCGCTTCGTATGCTGATTGATAGCTAGAGACAAGTGCAAAATCGAATGAAAGAAATATTGGTATGGAATAATGCTGGATTTCCACTAGGCATTAAATGGCAAAAATTGTAATGACAAAGTTGGGCATTAAAAAATATTCGTGTCATTATTCACAAAAAAAAAATTGTCCATATGGCATTATGCCGAATATCCATTAGGCATTGAAATTACAAAAAATGTAAGCCATTTAAAAAATGCCATGTTGAAATGAATTTAATTACCATCTTTTTAATGTAATGACGGGATTATTTTTTCAATACCCAACTTTGTCATTTGCCATTTAATACCTAGTGAAAATCCAGCCTAAGATTCGGTTCATATCTAATAATACAGGAATAATTTCATTCTGCACTTCGCAGTCATATTTCAGAAGAATTTCGTTTATTTGTAAACTTCATAATTCATATTTACCTAAATGGTGATTTCGTTTCTACCAAAATATGTCGCCTTTTGATTGCCCCGTTCTCTTTTCGTGTGCGAAACGGAACCACCATAAATTTGTGTAACCAAAAGCACACAAGACAAGTAGTAAAATTAAGAGTTCTCTATTTCATCAGAACCGCCAACCAATTCCTAAATTCCCATGTTTCTCTTTTGTAGCTTGTCGAAGACCTAATGAGACGCTTGAGGGGTATTATTCATAGCACATATATCTTACGCGATTTTATACCGCTCAATCTCTTCATGTTGGACAATCGGCATGTGAAGAACACCATTTTAATGCTGGTACAACAAGTTTACGACTTCGTCATTGACTACTACAAAGCTGTGAATATAAATGAAAATCGCGCGTAAGTGAAAGATACACCCAACAAGTGTAATAAATGGTTTCTTCTTCTAATAAGTTAAACTAAACTAACTTATAACTGCAGACTTCGAAACAAAATAAAAATCACTACTTTGTTTTATTTGTTATAGCATTTGCGATGCACTAGAGGAAATGTCCATGAAAGCTGGCGAACGACCGGAGGAGACACCAGAGGTGGTCGCTTTGCAAAACTACTTAACCGAGTGCCGTGATGAGAAAATATTTGCAATAAAGGATGAAATTAAAATAGTGTCACGACGTGTAATTTTCCTGCTAACACATACAATATTGGATAGTAAGTATAGTAGATTAGTTGTTTAGTTAAACAAAAAAGAAGTTGAGTTAATACACATATAAGTACGGGATATTTAGTTATCTATTTACATCTGAACGCAAAGTGATGGTATTTGTGAGTGCTTGGAACAAAGCAATGCAACAAAATCTAGTAGTCCCGAAATTTATCAAATCTGCGGGATTGCTCTTGATATTGATATAGAAAAGTTAAAATATCTGTACTTAGTATTAGCCAAAATAATTCAGGACCATATGCCAATTTAATTTTAAACTTAAGGTTAACCAACAGATTGATAAAATTTTATAGCATAGGTAGGCGGCAGCGTTAATGTGGATTAACGGCGTAGTTGATCTGATCAAAATTGTACCCTGATAGACGGCAGTATTGCGGAGTAAGCTAGCCGCGAGATCGGAGGTTCGACTCCTCTTATCTGAATTCCAAGTCACTTTGATTTTATGCTTGCGCAGAAAAAAAATTTAAATACACAAATTTTGCGTAAATATTAGATTAGATAGATTTTCTGCTCACGGTGCTTCGAGATTGTCACCTCTAGTGCATACAAAGTTTTCTAAATGAGCTTGCATTACTGAAGCATGCGGATGCGATGCATTAAAAAGTTTCTATACAAGTTGAACTCCTTTCCACAGAGTTGCACAAACTTTTACAAAACACATTGCCTTTCTCCTGTAATACATACATATGAATATGTATATACTTATGTACATATGTACATAAACATTGCCCCTTGGCAGTTGATAGAAAAGCAAATTGTAAAAGTTTAATTTGATTAGTGATTACAAAAAATTACAGTAAGTGGACTGAGCGTTAAGGCGTGTTTTCACTATATCAAATTCAATGTCATTTGTCGTCAAATAAGTGAAAACGCATTGTCAAATTGGATTAAAAAGCAGTATAACGATTGATTTCGATTAGGATCAGTTTTTAGTGGGAATGTGCGATTAATCGATTAAACAATTTTTTAATTAATCATAAGCCTGATTAATCAAAAAACGTGATTAATCACATTTTGATTAATCAGATTCTGAGTAATTACTGTTTACTTATAAAAAATTTAACTTTGCTCATATCTTTCGAGCTAGCATTCAAAGAAAATGAAAATGTTTTTTGTAATAAAATACTTTTCTTATTAACAAAAATAAAATGCCAAACGAGCACCTTACTATGTTGCTGATTGAAATTCAAAAATATATACACTGCCGGAACAAGGTATTGGCACAGCATATTTTTCGCAATATACGCAAAATTTTCCTTCTAATATATTTCCGCTAATTTCGTATAAAATTATGGTTCATTCTACAACAAAAAAACATAAAAATATAATTTCTAAACTTTGTGCAAAACTCGCGAAAATTCAGCAAATTTTCATGAAAATTTTCAACTTTTTAATCAGAGTGCAAGTTTTAAGTGGCTAAGAATTACCTTTGATTTTACCTTTTTTTCCACACAGTCTCTTCCATGCAAAAAATTGTTTTCGAAAATACTTTATTTGGAAAAAATGCAAAACACCTTCAACAAACAAAATTCTCAAAAATCAACGCGATTTTTGACTTAGTCCGAACTTGCATTTTTTTGCTAGAATTTTATGGGCTGTAAAACTGCATACTTCAAAAAATGTCTAAAAAATCGGATTAAAAAGCACATACTGAGCAGAAATCGTATTCCTTCGGTATCTACCTGTTATTAAACGCTTTTAAACTTTACAACCCTAGGAATCGCACCCTTTTTTCTAATTATAAATTTTATAGTTTTTAATTATAACCAAAACTGTGAGTACCATGGTCACACCCGTCACAGTGGAGTTACCCATTGCAATTATAAGTGTTTTTATGTTGTTGGCATTTACTAATACAGTCATTAGTGTGAATGCACCTTATCTACATGTAGACATACATATGTATACAATTATGGTCAACTGATTAAGTCAAGCGATATATTGCCTAGTTTTGGCTATTTTACTTTTGTTTATTTAATGTTTATATTTTTTAAAGTTCTAGCACTTTACCTAACCAGCGCCACTTTAATCCACATTTCAAACTTCGTTTACAAATTACGAATATTTAACAAACTTTAACAATTGCAACCAAAAATTTTAAACTTTTTATTCAGAATTTTTACCAAAATTTTAGGTATGCAGTACGAGTTTTTAAGAATTTTTTTGGCTGACGGTGTTGTGCATTTTCTTCCATATAAAGTATGCTCGATAATTTCGTTTGTATGGGTGAAAATGCCTGGCACCATTTGCACTTCAACCTACTAAAATTTAATGAGCTACAGTACTGCATACACATAATTTTCTTAGAAATTCTAAAAATAAATTTTAGGGTGCAATTGTTAAAGTTTGTTGAATTTTCATAGATTTTGTAAGTTTGAAATATGGATTTATGTGTCGCTAGTTAGGTAAAATGTTAAACTTTTACTAAACTGGTTAAAATGTCACTTGACTTAAACAGCTGACCACAAGTGTACATATACATATGTAGTTCTGAGAACATCCTTTTCATCGGTGTCATGAAAGAAATCATTAAATTTACTAAGATACATTTTTTTTGTATCTAATTAATTACCTTGTCAAGCAAGTTTATAAAACGAGGATATGACTGGCTGACAATTAGTGCATAGTAAGTTCATACATATAGATACATATATCACAGTCAGTTATTTATATAAAAAGATAAACTCGCCTGTGTCTACGAATATATACAGACTAGCAAACATATGTATATATGTATGTACCAAAGAACTTCTCATCTGATATTAATTTTCTCTCATGAAACTCGAAAAACCAACCACCCTTTTTTTATTCAACAGGTGATCACATTCATCTCAATTCACGCACTTTTATTTTGCCCGGCGAGTTGGAAGAGGTATTGGACTTAAGCTCAGCACGTTTGAATGTTGTACGTGAGAATTTGGAAATGGCATTGCGGTGAGTATACCCATATACATACTTATGTATGTATATCTATTTATGAACTTTTAGTTGTTGGTAAACTGTCAAACACATCTAATCAACTTCGCATAATGAGTGATAAGCGCAAGTGTGAAATTGTTTATATGCATGCAT
>NW_023458566.1:5919329-5919541 GCF_013731165.1 Rhagoletis pomonella | reverse complement strand
TTAGCTGACATTCGTTAATCTATCAGCGACCTATTTTTATCGGCTTTTGTCTGTCAATATTAGGAATTAAGTAGGACAAAAAGCCATTATACGCGTGGAACGTTTTTTGGCTAAACTTTTAATACGTTTCTTAAATTAGTTTTAGTGTAGAGGGAGATGCTAATCGTAAATTAAAAATCGCACAAAAATTGGACAGATACAATTAAAATTAG
>NW_023458566.1:5913765-5919229 GCF_013731165.1 Rhagoletis pomonella | reverse complement strand
AAAGTGCGTGAATTGAGATGAATGTGATCACCTGTTGAATAAAAAAAAGTTGGTTGGTTTTTCGAATTTCATGAGAGAAAATTAATATCAGATGAGAAGTTCTTTGATACATATAAAAATATACTAGTCTGTATATATTCGTAGACACAGGCGAGTTTATGTTTTATATAAATAACTGACTGTGATATATGTATCTATATGTATGAACTTACTATGCACTAATTGTCAGCCAGTCACATCCTCGTTTTATAAACTTGCTTGACAAGGTAATTAATTAGATTACAAAAAAATGTATCTTAGTAAATTTAATGATATCTTTTATGACACCGATGAAATGGATGTTCTCAGACCTACATATGTATATGTACACTTGTGGTCAGCTGTTTAAGTCAAGTGACGTTTTGACTAGATTTGGCCACTTTTCTTTTGTCTATTTAATGTTTACATCTTTTTTATAAAAGTTTAACATTTTACCTAACCAGCGCCACAAAAATCCATATTTCAAACTTACAAAATCTATGAAAATTCAACAAACTTTAACAATTGCACACAAAAATTTATTTTTAGAATTTCTAGAAAAATTATGTGTATGCAGTACTGTAGCTCATTAAATTTTAGTAGGTTGAAGCGCAAATGGTGCCAGGCATTTTCACCCATACAAACGAAATTATCGAGCATACATTATATGGAAGAAAATGCACAACACCGTCAGCCAAAAAAATGATTAAAAACTCGTACTGCATACCTAAAATCTGTCTAAAAATTCTGAATAAAAAGTTTAAAATTTTTGGTTGCAATAGTTAAAGTTTCTTGAATTTTCGTAATTTGTAAACGAAGTTTGAAATGTGGATTAATGTGGCGCTGGTTAGGTAAAGTACTAGAACTTTAAAAAAATATAAACATTAAATAAACAAAAGTAAAATAGCCAAAACTAGGCAATATATCGCTTGACTTAATCAGTTGACCATAATTGTATACATATGTATGTATACATGTAGATAAGGTACATTCACACTAATGACTGTATTAGTAAATGCCAACAACATAAAAACACTTATAATTGCAATGGGTAACTCCACTGTGACGGGTGAGACCATGGTACTCACAGTTTTGGTTATAATTAAAAACTATAAAATTTATAATTAAAAAAAGGGTGCGATTCTTAAGGTTGTAAAGTTTAAAAGCGTTTAATAATAGGTAGATACCGAAATCAAAATCTGATAAATCACGTTTTTTGATTAATCAGGCTTATGATTAATTAAAAAAAAAATGTTTAATCGATTAATCGCACATTCCCACTAAAGACTGATCCTAAACGAAATCAATCGTTATACTGCTTTTTAATCCAATTTGACAATGCGTTTTCACTTATTTGACGACAGATGACATTGAATTTGACATAGTGAAAACACGCCTTAACGCTCAGTCCACTTACTGTAATTTTTTGTAATCACTAATCAAATTAAACTTTTACAATTTGCTTTTCTATCGACTGCCAAGGGGTAATGTTTATGTACATATGTACATATGTGCATAAGTACATACATATATGTATGTATAACAGGAAGAAAGGAAATGTGTTTTGTAAAAGTTTGTGCAACTCTGTGGAAAGGAGTTCAACTTGTATAGAAACTTTTTAATGCATCGCATCCGCATGCTTCAGTAATGCAAGCTCATTTAGAAAACTTTGTATGCACTAGAGGTGACAATCTCGAAGCACCGTGAGCAGGAAATCTATCTAATCTAATATTTACGCAAAATTTGTGCATTTAAATTTTTATTTCTGGGCAAGCATAAAATCAAAGTGACTTGGAATTCAGATAAGAGGAGTCGAACCTCCGATCTCGCGGCTAGTTTACTCCGCAATACTGCCGTCTATCAGGGTACAATTTTGATCAGATCAACTACGCCGTTAATCCACATTAACGCTGCCGCCTACCTATGCTATAAAATTTTATCAATCTGTTGGTTAACCTTAAGTTTAAAATTAAATTGGCGTATGGTCCTGAATTGTTTTGGCTAATACTAAATGCAGGTATTTTAACATTTCTATATCAAGAGCAATCCCGGACATTTGGTAAATTTCGGGACTACTAGCATTTGTTGCTTTGCTTTGTTACAAGCACACACAAATACCATCAATTTGCGTTCAGATGTAAATAGATAACTAAATATCCCGTACTTATATGTGTATTAACTCTACTTCTTTTCTGTTTAACTAAACAACTAATCTACTATACTTACTATCCAATATTGTATGTGTTAGCAGGAAAATTACACGTCGCGACACTATTTTAATTTCATCCTTTATTGCAAATATTTTCTCATCACGGCACTCGGTTAAGTAGTTTTGCAAAGCGACCACCTCTGGTGTCTCCTCCGGTCGTTCGCCAGCTTTCATGGACATTTCCTCTAGTGCATCGCAAATGCTATAACAAATAAAACAAAGTCGTGATTTTTATTTTGTTTCGAAGTCTGCAGTTATAAGTTAGTTTAGTTTAACTCATTAGAAGACGAAAACATTTATTGCACTTGTTGCGAATATATTTCACTTACGCGCGATTTTCATTTATATTCACAGCTTTGTAGTAGTCAATGACGAAATCGTAAACTTGTTGTACCAGCATTACAATGGTGTTCTTCACATGCCGATTGTCCAACATGAAGAGATTGAGCGGTATAAAATCACGTAAGATATATGTGCTATGAATAATACCCCTCAGGCGTCTCATTAGGTCTTCGACAAGCTACAAAAGAGAAACATGGGAATTTAGTAATTGTGTCGGACTTTCTGCTTTAAAGGCGCTTTCTCCAATTCTTTCTTTATTTGACATCCTATTCTTTGTAAATACACCTCCTGACCTGCTTAATAAAGCTTTAAAAGGGAAGGTCCTGCCTAAAAGTGTTGTTTGCCGACTAGTTTTATGACCGAAATAACAAAAATTCTATAAGGATAAGTAGAAAGTTCACCGATTTTTTTTTACATTTCCCTAAAATCGATTTTCTTTCTCAGAATATTAAAAAGATGCAAATTATTTTAAGAAAAAGTAAGAGTAACAAAAGCTAGAAGAAGGCCGCGAAGTTAGGCCTGAAATTCCGAGGGAATAAACATATAATTGCTAAATCCAGCTTCAAAAAGGCTATCCTGCTCCCACTGGTAAGGACGGTTCGGACGGAGTCGCGGTTGAAATATCGAAGGCATCCGACACGTGAAACTATGTGAGCCCCTGCTAACTAGACTTATCGCGTGCAGATCGGATGAAATATCCGCCGTTAGTTACATTCCGCAAAGCTAAGTACAAACATCGTAGAATTAATTAGGAGTCTTCTAAGGCGACGATATCTTCCTAACATTTCCCAAGATCCAATCGGAATGAACTTAGTGAGTAGTGCAAACTATTGTAAAATCATGTCGATGGGCCCAAACATCGACAGCCTTTCTAGTAAAATAATTTTTCTCAGCGCATACCTCCGCCTCTATCACCTCCAATCCGACGACCTGACATTCGAGTACTGTGGACTGCGACAATGGACGTCGCGGCGCGTCATAAGTTTCATATTTTATGCTGAAAAGGCTGTGAAAAGTGAGCTGCACCGATTGGAAAATACCTCCAAAAATGGAGTTTTTATGAATAAAAATATTTTCTTAAAGGATTTTTTGGGAAAAAAATCGCATCAGATAACAAAACAGTTTAAGCTTTAAAAAATTTTTTAAATTTTTTAAAAATCTGCATAAAAAATTTTTTGATTTTGAACTTTTTTCAAAGATTTGTTTAAGACTGGGCCAAAACTATACCGATAGAAACTTGTGAGGTATTTTCTCACCCTTTTTATTTCTTTGCAAAAAAACTAATTTTCCCCCCACTTTTTTCTCCATCAAATACCAACACATCTTAATTCAAAATGAAATGAAGCACGTTTGTCTAACCTTTCTCATTCATGCTTTGATTGAGCTTATGTGCAAAAAAAAAATAATGATATGAAAAGGGTGAGAAAATTCATTTCCAATGATACCTCATAAGTATAAATCGGTAAAGCTTAAGCTGAGTTATTCATGTTTTTTTTAACCAGTCTATGAAAAAGTTCAAAAAAAAAATCATCAAAAATCTCATTATTGCGATTATGTTAATTTTTTTTAATATTTGTATGCAAATTTTTTGAGCTTAAACTGTTTTGTCATCTAAGGTAATTTTTTGCAAAAAAATACTTAAAAACTGTTTTTTATTTACAAAAAACTAAATTTTTTGAGGTACTTTCAAATCCCAGTTGAAAACAGTACCGTTTATTTGTAAGGGGAGTGATGCAGTCTAATGTACATATTTACATATTTGTGAAATTAAAAAAAAAGTATTTACAAATTTCAATCAATTTGTCATGCTGCAGTGAGTAAATTTGTGTACAGTAAATTTTTGCTGTAAATTGGAAAATTAACCATTAATAATTTTCAACTCGGTGCCCTATGATTTCGCAGCCTTAGTAAACATTATTTACTCATTCGTCTCTTTGACGGCACTTCCATAGTCCTATTACAAAATACGTATGTATGTATGCGTATTCAAATCAGGTACATATATATGTTTTGTATACCCTTAACGAAAGCATTTAAATTTTAGGCTGCGTCAATGGTAGCTTAAAGTGAAAAGTTGCACTTAGGAATGCCTTTTTTGAACATTTTTATTTTTAAATATGTGATATGTAAGGATATGCGACTGCGATGCATTACTTCTCTTCGTATATTCGAATTCGGGTTATACCCGAAACTAGACGAAGTATAAAATTTCCAATATTTTTTTATTCCATGGAAAAGTTAGAGTGGTAAATTTATACCGCTACACACAAACTATGGGAGTAAAATCAATACACAGACGAAAGGTTGAGTGTCTTCTTTATGAACATACTATGTATATATTTAGTCCTGCGCCTAGGCGCAAAAGTTACGTCCTTACTACTTAGCTTATATTTACTCTTGTTGATTTCAACATGTCAATGACTAAAGCCACTCTTGCTGATGAGTCTACAACACGCCTGGTAGCGCGTCATAATAAAATTTAATATTAATTCTACGCATCAATGCATTTAATCAAATAAAAATATAATAATTAATTTAGTTTTCCTGCAGCGAAATTTACTCGAGTTCCCAACACACAAAATCCAACGCCGCTTGTGTACGTACAGAGACTGTTGTTAGTGCAATTGTCTGCTTCACACCATAATAAATAATACGTGTCCATAAAATATGTCAGAGATGAGCAAATGTTGTCAGATGATTTTGTGATT
Organism: Rhagoletis pomonella; assembly: GCF_013731165.1. Lineage (NCBI taxonomy): Eukaryota > Metazoa > Arthropoda > Insecta > Diptera > Tephritidae > Rhagoletis > Rhagoletis pomonella. The sequence continues at coordinate 5,913,952 of NW_023458566.1, read as the reverse complement.
TTTATTTTTTATTTTTTTGTCAATTATTCTGATATGAATTCGTAATGAGCTCAGCATAGTCCCGGTTCATATGTTTAACAGCAAATTCTATAAGTGCTATCATTATCGTTCTCTTTTTGAAAATCTCATTATGCATGAATTTATACAAACAAAAAATGTGCAGCATCAGTTTGCAAAAAAAAAAAAA
>NW_023458566.1:5897527-5913665 GCF_013731165.1 Rhagoletis pomonella | reverse complement strand
ACATACTTCTGAGCCGCTTTACAAAGTAAGTTACGTGTAATGCAGAGCAGTCGCTCGGAGTAGTTCGGTGCTTGGAAATAACTTCGGCTGCACGTTATTTTGCAACTGACAACGTAATGTGTCTTCGGATGTGTTCATTTTGCCCTTTACTAGTAGATGACATTGGCCATGATGACAATTTTGGTACTAAGAACTGAAAGAAAACATGGCTTACCTCGCAAGGTGCTTACCTATTTTCCCAGTGGGTTATGTCGAAGGGCTGGATTTAGTATAAATCGGCATTCGCAGCATGTGATTGCGAATGATTCACAGGCACTGAGCCGTTGAACAACGTTTGGCAAATAAACGTGCCAGAAATAGTTCCGATACTAGCAAGTCAATATTCCTATTAAGTCTCATCGCAAAACTTCTTGTCGTTTAAAGAATAAAGGGAATGCCGCATTATACTAAAGCCAGCCTTTCGACATAAGCTAGTTTTCCATACGAACACAGATTTTAAGTTTGATTATTTTCTCTTAAATTTTTGAGCGGCACGTAACAGCTTAAATTTATTAAATCTGAAAATCACAACAACAAAAATTAAAGATGAATTCGATAATTTAATTTTTTACAGAAAAAATCGCCAAACTTGATACACATGTCCACAGATGATCGCTAGCATAACTTTATTACCTGCTTTCAATTATCGAAAACATTTTTTTTGCAGTGGAACCCAGTGAAGAGATGGTTTATCGCGTTACCAGCGAATTACTTCAGATTTATTGCGCTCGGCGTGTACGCATTTTCTACCCCGATATGCGCACCAAAAGTCAACTGTATACGAACGAATTGAGAAAAATGCATGGCAGTCCCTCAGATGCTATAGGTAATAAATATAGTAGATATGTAGGCTTAAGTTTCTGAAGAAAAAAATGTGTACCTTACAGGCAGCCTACACACACTTGCTGCAAGGCATCTACGCATTGAGGCCTTAAAACGTCCACGCAAGTCACTCATATTCACACCTGGCGATCACTATGCGCTGCGCACGCCTGAAGGTATGCAACAAAATAACCAAACAAAGAACCAACTATTAAGTAAAGTATTGCGCTGCTAAACAAAATACATAAATTACATAATTCCCTGGCAAACGGTGTAGCGAAATTCCTTTATTCGCTTGTGCTCTCTCAAAAGCTACTTAGACACTTTTATAGATACTTTTGCATTTTTCATGCGAAACTTTTTCAACTGCTGCAGCTATGTACTTCTGCTGAAAGAAACACTTGTATGTCTGATTCCTTTTAATTTCTATGCCAATACATACCTAAATATATAGTATGTGTATATGTATGTTGTATAAATTTGTTGCATGTGGCACGCGTTGCAGAATGCCGGAACGAGCTAATACGCATGGGTAAAGTTATAGACAAATTAATAGAGCCAACATTGCGACGTGCCAGAGAGAACTTAAAACGACAGGCCGAAGGTGATGCGGCTACCATGGCGCCAGCAAAAACAACAACAACAACTAAAGCAGGCGCAATACCCAAGAAAACGTCCAGTGCAATTGAGCGAGGAGCCGGAGATGCAGGCAGCGAAAAGAAAACGAAACGCGGTGTAAAACAGGTGGGTTGTGAATGAGGGAAGACGTACAAATATTTGCAGTTAGCAAAAGGTAAAGCAAACACAGAACAAAGCGGCAGCAGCAGGAGATAGCTGCCTTGAAAGTGTTGAAGTTATAAGTCGGTTGGCATGCAAAAAAAAAAACAAACAGAATAAGGAAAGTAAGAAAGGAAAACGAGAGAAAAAAGTGCAAATAACTGAACAATAAAGAAAGTTAAGAAAATAGACAAAGGTTGAAAGTTGGTAGCACTGACTGTCACGCACTCGCCTTTCCACGCTGCTGTTAAGTTATTGTTTTCTTCTTCTTTTTCTTGTTTTTACATAACTGTATAAGTGAACTTTTTTAATTCAATGTTTTTTTTTCTACTATTATTCCATGTCCACCCGCATAGCCGAAGAAGCATCCTTGTAACCGCCACGATATGCTACTACACCCCAAAGATTTTCCCACCTTCGAGGACTATATGAAATGCATGAAGCACTATGAGCGTCAGTAAGTAAAAACTCAAACAAAGCCTGCACGAAAATTGTATGAAAACCCCAACAAAAAAAAAAAAATCAAATAAAATAAAATAAAATGGCCGCATAAAATAGCCGCAAACCATTTGTGTGCGGCAAACCTTATGAAAAGGTGTGTTGCAAGCCACATGCACAACTTGTTTTGCAGCTTAGGCCCGCAGCAATGATGCATCCACCACATACAAGTACCTACATAAACAATTGCGTAGATTGTATATGTGTGTGTGTATGTAGATTTGCTTATGCGTTTATGCTTAGTGCTACACTGGGTTGCATGTGCAACGTTACCTTGGTTAAGCTCTTAATTAATGCAATGCTTGTCAGTGCATATGCCACCCGGTTACCCAAAGGCAACTGTCATGTAAAAGCTGAGCACTGAACAACATCATACTAGCAAGTCAAGGCTCATTAAAATAAATTAACAAGATTTTATGCGTCCATTTAAAAGTGTAGTTTTTGTGTATGTATTTTTTTTCTGCCATGCTTATCATATGCATAGCCAGACAACACTTGTGTACAGCCGCACTTGTTGTGCATTTATAACCTTCAATTTAAAATGTATGAACATATACTTATAAGTACTATACATATCTTTATGCACATGTGAATTATACCAAATTTATTTGGTTTGTTGTTTTTTTTTTTATTTTTTTTTTTTCGCAGAAGATTTAGGTATCTCGAAGGCCTACCACCCGTCGATCCGGAGGCCCAAAAAGCTATTATACTCGCACGTTACCAACAGCAATTACAGGCGGCTCTAGAAAAATTTACACCGAAAATAGAAACGAGATACAAATATCTTATGAATAGCGTAAGTATGTATGTATGTATATGAAAAAAAAATTCTCTTCAGCTACTTACATGCACCCAGATACACTTGGTAAGGCACATTATTTTTCTGCACGAACAGGGCACATATTTTTACTCTCAAGCATCGGAGAAGCTTCATCCTTAATTCTGAAGAAGATTTAGAAAATACCTTAGATACCTTGATTTTCATGCCGATTTTCATCAATCTTCACGACAAATCTGGCTTACCTTTCAATTTCCATTAATAGAGTGTGCCTCAAAATGATAAGGTCACCTCAATGGTTGCACAGAGTAAGCGGATTAGATAGAAAAAACAGTTTCGGGTTGTGAAACCGGTAAATACGGTATACGATCGGGTGAAAATGATTCGAAGTTGTTGTTGTTGTTGTTGCTGTAGCGGCTACAACAACTCCACCCACATCGGTTAGTCCCTCAATCGGAGTCGTCAAGCTCTACTAGCGATAGACCCAGGAAGCGTGCAGCCTCGATTGGGTATGTCCATAAGGACAGGGGCATCAGTTAGAAGGGGTTCAATGAGGGCATGCGAAGAGATGCTTTGAGTCATCAAGCGTCTCTCCGAATGCCGGGCATTCGTTTAACATATCTTCATTTATTCTGCTCAGGTATGAGTTCAACCTTATTGTGGTGGTTGTATGCCCAGAACGGCATTCTCAAGTCGAGAGTTTATTGAACTCGATACTGCCTCTCTGTGAATGCCGTTCTGTCCATAGGTTGTTTGATGAACCTCTGTACTTCGTCCGTCAGTTCGTAGAAATGCCTTCTGACGTGCCTAGGCGAGGGCTCTTCTGCAAGCAGTTGTCTATTTGGGTAACCACGTGGCTCCCAACTAGAAACTGCTTGCAGAGTATTGTGTTATGCTCCTTATCAGAGAGCATATGGGCCACGTCGTGCAGGTGATGATGCGGCATCCTGTCGCTGTCCTGAGTGCCATGTTTTAGCAGGTCTACAGCTTCATCCACTGCGTCCTTCTAGTCCCCGGCGACCACACAGGCGCTGCATAGTTCAGAACCGGCCGATCAATTGCCTTGTACGTTGCCAAAAACATTTGTTTGTCTTTATCCCAAGTGCAGCCGGCTAGCGACTTGAGGACATTGTTGCGGCTTTGTACTTTATAGACAATTCCGTTTGTATGCGCCGAGAAGGAGGTTACTCCGATGATCTTCGGGTTATTCACCGTCGCAATTGGTTCGTCATCGACGTGAATACCCAGTTGCAGTCTGACCTCCTTCATCCAAGTGATACGCAGTAAACTATTTCGCTTGGCGAATATTCAACATAAATAGGTGCAGTGCAGGCTCGAAATATGAACGACTTCACACGAAATGAAAATTCATGATAAGGCTAAGCAAAAATTTTATTTCAAATGTAATAGCTAAAAATTATTTTAATTTTTGAAACTAACCTTATTTTAGTTGGTTTGTAATTTCGATTTGCTGGGATTAAATCCGACTTGCAGAACGTACGAGCGAATTTATCGCCAAGTGTTATGGCAGCCGCTGTGGTGTAGTAGGAAAGCAGTGCGCGCTTCCACTCCGTAGGGCCTGGGTTCAAGCCCAATTTCCAACCAACATCAAAAAATAAAACAATAAAAACATAAAACAGTTTCTTCTAATAGCGGTATCTCTGGCATTGTGTGCATTATTATTATTATTATTCTGTCGGACATATCCTATTTCAAATATTTAACAGACTTTAACTCATCTATGTTACTCATTCAAGATGAAAAAAATAATTATCCATTTAATTCAACATATCCAGTCTCCACTGTATATGTTTCAGAACAAAGTTAGACATTGAATGCAGTCAAAAAAAAATATGCTTGAATAGCTTGGCACCTGAATGGCTGCCTTTTCTAATTTAGTTGGTAGTTGCTGATTTGCAAACTAAAGAAAAAAAAACTAGAAAACCACTTTTTTTTTGTTGCGTGCCTGTTGAAGGCCGATAAATGCCTAGAAATTTATGTATGTGCATCTCCAGCTTGCAGTACTTCTAAGTACAATCTGCACATATTTATGTATGTACGAGCATATTTAGAAATTTCTTATGGGTACAACGATAAGTTGAAGTTTCTAACTGGAAGCATGTTAAAGTAAAGTTTGCCTAGTCAGGTTGTTAATTAGTAAAATGCAATTTCTGCTGAACTGAACGCCGGAATAAAAAATGTTCTAAAGAAATAAAACAAATAATTTTTAAGCAAAAAACAAAACCGACTTCAATTCTCATATAAAAATTTAACAGCACCGTTAATGTCTTCATGATCCGCTGATCGTATCTTAACCAAATTGGACCACCTCGGAGGGATCACCCTTCCGTGTATAAAAGGAATTATAGGAACCGGCTAACGCGGTACAAAGTTATGCGGTAACATATATAAAAAAAAAAATAAAAAAATATATATTCCGACGAACTGATAACCTTCTCCTTTTTATGAAGTCGGTTAAAAACTGATTGGGCTACAAAACTGCATATCCGAAATTTTTCTAAAAATATTTTTATTTTGGTTGACATTTTTTTTTAATTTGCATAAAATTTTGGATTTACACGTAGGATATGCTACATTAAAAAAAAAGTAATGAATATTAAATAAACACAAGGAAACGTGCAGCGTATAATCCCTGCGCTAGACTCAAGAGCAGAGTAATCAACTGTATGTAAAGGTTCCGTGAATGCCATCTCTCTTCACGGATCTAGTGATGGATTCTGTCTTGATGTTGTTGACAGCGTCATCAATGACCAAGGAGCTATTTAGGTTGCCAACCACTTAATGGAGTTCGACAGACTTGCTTCAATAATAAATATTAATAATACAGTTCAAGTTCTACGCGAAAGCTCTTCTCACGAAAATCACGAGCCATCTTGAGGCGTCATAAAGTGTCAGTAATTCGTAGCAAATAATAAATTGCCCAAGTAAAATAAATTTCAACAAGCATTTATTTTATGACGGGTTGAAATAATTTTTACTGCACTTTTCAATTGGTCGTAATTCACAAAAGAAGAGGCACTAAAAATACGAATGGGTAGGAGGTACATAATTTTCAGAACAGAAATTACTTTATTCAAATGATTCATTGCTTTCAGCGCTTTGGGATTTATGTTGCAAACATAGAATTTAAAATTGCATGAGATTTAATATTTAATGCAGTGAATTGGTAAAATGCTTACATATGTATGTACATACATACCTACATACATACTAGCGATTTATTTATAAGAATTAAGTAAATGAGTAAACGAAACTGAAAAAAAAAATAAAAGTGAAACAATAAAAACCACTTTGCACGCATCATCAGCACTCAGCAACCTGGTTGTTGGCTTGGATTAAATGAAATGGTTTGAGCAGAGCAGCTGATTGTCGGTTTTTGGTTTATGTATATCTCGTAAAAATGTTTACGAGCTAATATAAAAGAAATTAACTTCACGCCAACAATTTATGTGTGTTTAAAGTTTGAGTAAAATTAAAATGTCTCACTTATACATACAGGCTATATAGTATTTGAATGTCAGTGTGTGTGTGTGTATGCGCGCAGGAGCACATACGAAGGTACTTCGACCTTTTCGTGCTCAAAAGTAGGCAATTCTTTTTGCTACTAGTTTTTATGGGGTACACTCAAATTTTGTAGTATTTTTTACTATTTAAATGTATTTTTTACTACAAATTGGCACGCGAGCATTACAGCAATTTTTCATGATGTGACCTTGCGCATAGCTTACCAAATTTTTTTATGAGAAACTTTGCTTAATTTTGAACTATGCGCTTAACTTATTTTTTTTTTGAGTTTTTATATTGTCAACTTTAAGAACCTGAATGTGTAAAAAATTACCCCTTTTTAGTTCAAACCTTTAATGTATGTTTTACAAACTTGCACATAGTTTACAAAGCAACAAACTTCTTAAAATGTTGTTCTTTTTATAGAAAACAGATTTCTACACATAAAATAGCATCCCCAATTTAAATTTTGTCCATTTGCCTTTTTGTCAAAATCCAATATGTACTTATGTATGTACATGAGCTCATCAATCCTCTAGCACTACTTAATCAAACTTTTTCCTTTAAAATTTTATCATCGTATTTTGTATTATTTTTAATTTTTTGTTTTTTTTTAGGTCAGCGCTTTGAGTTTGGAAACGTTTCCATCGCACTTGATTAAGAAAGTTTGGACGAAAATCAATCCGCGCATCTCATTTTTGCAGGAAATTCATAAGTTTATACTGCGAGAGGAGGTAAGCTAACACATTGTTAATAACAGTACATTGATGTATGTATGTTTGTATGTGTGTGTAAATTTGTTTATTTTATGTACTAAGAAATTTTTGTGAACTCACAACAATGTTGATATTTAAGTTGTCTGCTCATGTTTTTGTATAAAGCGTTAGTTATACAACAATTAAGGAGCGTTTACAAAGCTGGTCTTAAATTCAAAGTACTTTTTTTAATGTTCTCTTCACATAACAGCACGGAGCGAAGTTGTAGTTGTACTCGGATGTTCGAAAACGTTTTATATTTACAGTGACTCAAACAATTGATCACGTGTTTAGTATTTTTTAATTATTCACAATGTTTTTCAACTAAATTTATTTTATATTTTTTTATAAAAATAAATAAAAGTTTCCAACTTTATATAAAATTTATGAAAATTTAACAAATTTACATCAAAATTTCAAAGTTTATAATTTGAATATTTAAAATATTTTTGAATGTGCATTTTTATAGCCCATACAATTTCAGTGTAATGAAGTGCAAGATTTAGGCGGTTTAATTTTTTCTTTTTTGTTGCTGTAAAATGCACTTGTTATAGAAAAAATAGCACTCAGAGCACTCATTAAAAAAAAATCCAAAATTATTAAAAATCAATGCGATTTTTGCCGGCTGAAGCCTGCACTTCATTAAACTGAAATCGTATGGGCTATATAACTGCATACGCACAAATTTTCTAGAGATTCATATTAAAAAGTTTAAATTTTTAATGAAAATTTGTTGAATTTTTCTAAATTTTGCATAAAGTTTTAATAATTTATATTTATATATGTTTTTGTTAAAGCCTGCATTTTTTTGTAGAGGAAAAAAAATTTACTTGAAAAATATTGTGAATATTTCAAAAAAAAATAACACGTTATCACTTGTTTGAGTCACTGTATAGGTCATTCAAAATGCGAAGCTTCATTCGAAGCCGATACTGTAAACAGAAGGACATTTTAAACAAAGCGAACTCAATTTCAAGCTAACATTGTAAACACACCTTTATGATCATACCATTTTTAGTGACTCAGTGCAGTTTGTATATTTGATCAAGTTATTAGAAAAGTTTCACTGCCCTCAAATTCTTAGTTCATTTTAGTCATACAAATCATTTTCGCTACCAATTATTTCGTTTAAGTAAAGCTAAGTTTAAGGCGTAAGTTGGCACAGAAAAAAACCAACTGGAGTGCTCTGTTGGACTCGGCCAAAATTGCTTAGGCGGTTACAGCACCAATAAAGAAAAATAAGAACTTTTTAAAAAATTTCATAACGGAAAATGTGTGCAAATTTCAACAAAAAATATAGTTATACAATGTAGTGTGAGCGCTAGATCCCAGTTTTCAAGTCCTCCAGTCCTTCGATGTCGTAGCTGCCACCAGTAACGAGTGGCTCAATATGCGAAGATTCTTTTGGTTTGCGGTAGAGATTTTATTTTGTCTACTGTGAAGACGCCCCACGGGTTCAAGCCATTGCGATTCAAATTGGCAGCATAAGTTACGCCTTCCACCATCGGTTTGCAGAAATCGCACGAAATTAAGTCGCCTCCAAAGCCTCCGTTCTTGAGTATTAGGCTAAGTACACTGAGATTCCAATATTCGACCTCAATTCATCAGACAAAATTCTACTTAAATTCTGGTGCAAGCTCCCTACCAGCTCTTCGCCACCGACTTTGAACAGCTCAGTCGGTATACCGTCGTCTATGGGACCTTGTTGTTCTAAAACCTTAATATTGCTGTTCTCGCCTTGCCTTGGTCAAATGGAGGCACGTGAGTACTGCTGCAGTGCAGTCCACTGGTATCGTCATTCAAAAGCAGTGAGAAGTATTGTCTCCATATAGCAATTGTATTATGGACGTTTGTAACCAGGTTCTCATCTTCTGCTCAGCCAAAAATTAGCCCCGGTATTGAAGCCATTTGACTGTCTGTTACCTTTCCTACTGCTATTATTTTCAAGTCGCATTCAAATTTGCTGCAATACCAAGATCTTCGCATTCACGTCTATCTGCCGGGCGGCATTTCGTTTGTACCGCCGTCTACGACTCGTGTACCAGGTACGACAAAACAAGCGATCGATATGCTCGTAAATGAAAATACACCCACTTGAACAACTTATCTTTGGGGAGGCCGCCGGGCTTTCACCCCACCCTCGATTCTCTAAGGACGGAATTGCGGATAATCAGGGAATATTCAGAATAGTTGTTACCATCACGGGGCACGTGCTCCTTTATAAAATTCGGCAAGATTGGACTTTCCTATAATAGAGCTTGCTGCAGATTTCAGCTAGAAAACAGCGAATAAAGTGTTCAGCACTTCTTGCATGAATGTCCAGGCTTCGCGCATATTAGTTAGGTATAGAACTAAAAGGATAATACTTGGTATCAAAATAAGAGTGTCTAAATTAATTTGAAAATGCATATGGATCCACCGAGCTATGTGCAATCAACCACAATTTTTTATTACTTTTATTATTAATCCTTGCATATATGCACTTATGCAAACAACTTTTACATAATTACACATTTATACTTACATTCACTTATTTAAAAGTTCCTCCATTCACCACTTTTTTATGCACTCTACTCACTCACATCAATTCCTAATACCTGCGACTACAATCTGTCCTTTTACGAACAGAAACTTTGGCCAGAAATTTATCCCGAGGTCATGCTGTTGGATTATCTCTTCAATGGCGAGCGGCAAATTAATGCTACTGTCGCCGTCTTAATTATATCATGCATCATAGATCTTCAAGAGGATTTTCGGTATTACGTGAAACGTGGCTTTCTACGTTATCTACTTAAGTAAGTAACTGGGAAGGAGTGCTTTTATGCAAGTACATACATACATACATATCTCTGGTACGTGCCAATGAGAAAGTATATACATATGTATGTATATATGCGATAAGCGAAATTAGTTATAAACTAGTTCATTAAACAGTGTCGACACGTTAGTAAGAAAAGCCATATGGAAGGATGAAATCAGTTTGTACATACATATGTGCATGTGTATGTGTATATGTGTGCATACATGCACGCGACTTCATTTACAAACATCTAATCTTAGTGGCGAAATTGGGACTTAAGCCAAGTGGCCAATGAGTTGGGTAGCTCAATGTGAAAACTTTTAATGTTGGCCATTTGCGCTTGGCAACTGACGACACCAGCAGAGCTAGCCACTGCTTTAATCAACCACTAATTTAGATTCGACACTTTTCTTGTATTTTACTTATTTTATGTTTTTTTTTGTGTTTCTGTTTTCTCTTTTTCTTTTTTTTTCATTTAGATCGCCTTTGGAGCGCAAACGCTTACAATTGGAAATGGAGCCGCCAGATTTTCCACAATTACTCATACGCGGTCCAGTGCCTTATAAAGTGAATGTGCAGTTAGCACGAAATCGCATCGACCAACTTTTGATGATATCACATCCAATTATAAGAGCACTCAATCAGCTATGGCATCAGTTGTAAGTACGAGTACATACATATAAAAATTGCTACACGAAGAAGTAAACGCAAACTTTAAGGTTATGTGTACTAGTTATGCTTGTATGTATAAGGAAGTCTGCCAAAGGAAAAAAATACAATTTTAAAATTGGTTAGGTACAAAAATGGTTCTGATCTCGTTTTAAAAGTGATATTTGAGGCTATAAAAAAATATTTTCAAAAAAATTCGAAAAGTAAATATTACAAGCACAATAAAAAATGTTTAATATATTATTTATTAGGCCAAAGAATAAAAAAAAACAGTATTTTTTAATTTAAAAAATTGTAAAGCAAAAAAAAATGTATATAGGTTATTTGTTTATACAATATTTCAATTAATATTTGTTTTCTTTTTAATATGATTCATTGAAAAAAAAATTTTTATTACAAACTCTAAATTAAAAATACATTTAAATTGAATAAAAATTGTTTAAGACAACTTTATTTAGTTTGTATTTCTTTTATTTTTAATTCAGAAAATTTCATATCTTAAAAGACACCTTGAAAATTTCATGATCTTTTAAGATCAGTTGGAAGATTTGTGTCTATATTAATAAGAAGTTGCCAAATGTGTGTGTTTTCAAAACTCTAGAAATTTTTTTTGTATTTTTTCGTTAAAGCTTCCAATATAGTTTTTAAAACGAGACCAGAACCATTTTTGGAACTCTTGCGAAATCCCGGAAATTGTGAACAGTAGAATTAAGGATTCCAAAAAATCGTAAACCCAAAAATTTGTATACATTTCTGGCCAATTTTTTAATACAATACCTCTAAATGATCTTAAAAGATCCTGAAATTTTCTATGCCCTTTTAAAGATAAGAATGTTTGAATTTTTAGAAAAAATTGTATTGCAAACTCTAAATAAAAAATTGATGTTATTTCAATTAAATTCAAATTTAGCATAACTTTATTTAGAGTATGCATACAAAATTTTTTAAAAGTTCAAAAATTTATATCTTAAAAAGCACCTTCTTAAAAGTTTTAGGATCCTTGGCGGTCAGAAAGTATTGCATAAAAAAAAATCTAAAAATTTTTGTATGTTTTTGTTTTTACAATGTTTTTTTATTTCAAAATTTTTATAACTTTATTTTATTTTTAAATGTATATTTTTTAGCCCTAAGAACATCCTTTGCAACGAGACCAGAACCCTTTTTGCAACTATAATAGTTTTTGAGATATGCAAAAAATTTACTTGCGGAAATTGTGAAATTTTTAATTTTTCATATCTTTCGAAAAGAAGTCCTTTGACTGAACTTCGTTAAGACATTTTTTTGTATTCAATTGACGGCAATTTTACTGGATGCTTGTCCTTTGGGTTAAGGTAGAAATTACTAATCATTTAAATGTACTTCTACTTACAGATACAATGATCTAGTGGTTATTGATGTTTCGAAGATCTTCTTGCGCGATCAACCTATGACGGCTGATGAATTGATAACTTTCGTTGATGACAGTTGTGCTGTTATACGAGATGTGTGTACATAACTTTAATATATACATAAATATATCTGAAATTAAATCTTGTAAAACTTTCATCTTACCAACATGTAGTTACTCATGAACGACTGGCTACCTCGCTGCGCTGATTTGGTTGACGTTATGCGTCGCACCTGGAAGGACTTGATACCCATGAATCAGAAATATGGCGGACGTGCGGCTGTGCTATTCAATTGTGTACATGCGCTAATGTCTCATCACTTGGAAGGCCTGATATCAAGGAGTATCTCTGTACTCTACACGAACCTGAAAAGATATGAAGTAAGCCTCTTAGTAAGATAAACTGCAAAGGTCAACTAAAAATACACCCACGACAAACTGGTTTTTCGACGAGATTGGACGAAAAGGGAAGCTGTGTTGGCTAGTTGGGATTAAGGGGGTAGAGGATAGGTGGTTTCTGTAGTGTGGGGTACCGTCACAAGCTGGCGGGTTATGTCAGATTTGAGTCTGGATAAGTGGAAGTTTAGCCGAGTACAATAGCTTTGTAAGTTCTTCCAGAGCTACGCGGGTCTTTCGAGTTAGCTGAAGCTGTGATTGCAAGGGGTTAAGCTCCAATTACAGCACTAAGCGGTTTGTCCATTTCTCGTACTAAACCAGCTAACATCTACACGCATGTGTACCCTGCGGTGTATGCATTTTTTGTAATTCTCAAATATCTCCTCGCTGAATTTATTGAATTAATAATCCGCTGGCACTCCCAAACAACGTTGTCATTTTAGATATAGCTTCTCGACATCGGCAATGACGGTATACATCAACTCTAATAGCGAAGAGGGAACAAGCTCTGGACTAGTTCACAGTGCGCTCAAAGCTAGTTCGCTCTGCATTTTCCTATTTCCAGAACTGCGTTGAGGTTTAGGTGACCACGGAAATAAAGCGTGTTGGAAGCCATTGGTTGAGAGCGTAGCTAGAGCACAGAGCATATGCATAATGAGCCAAACTTTTTCAAAGTAGTCAGGAATCTTCTCTACTCAGCTCGTTTTACGGCATCCTGCGACGGCTACAGTTTGGCTCTATATTCTAGCTACATTCTAATTGAAATTTAAATTAATACCCAACAACCCCATCCCATCTCTAAACCTGTATAACGCCAGGCTCAGTGATTATGTTAGAGGGCCACTTCCGTTGGTGCAGGCACACTTAAACATGGATTTAAGCTGTCCGTTGTCGTGGGCCCAGTTGTTTATCGAAAAAGGTCTGCATCTTGTCTCTGTGTTCGTAGAAGTGTCTTCTAAACTGTTTGGGATGGTGACTCTGCTTCCGGCAAGTGTATGTTTAGGTTTGCGGTATCAATCGAATTTCTGGCTGAGGTTGCCCTTGCTTGCATCTTGATCTCCTTCATATGGAGGCTGAAAATGCTCGACATTGATTTTTTAGATGATAGGGAAAGACTCCGTGAAGAAGGGACAAGCAAGGATCTCTAAACTTTTAATATCTCTCTATGATTTATTTTCATGTTTAAGGCTTAATTACTTTCACTAACTTTTCGCAAAATTTAGGAAGGCAATGAAATTGAACACTATCAAATGTATGACAAGAAACTCCAGCGCCGTCCGCTTATGACTTTAATAATATCAGTTGTGGGTGCGCATTTCGATGATCGCACCGATGATAGAGATGAAACGACTTCAATCTATACACACAATGAGGAGGACGATGCGAATCTATTTTACAAACGTCCCACTATTGATTTTGAGATCGTAAGCATTCTACTAATTCCTAACGGCGAAGAATTTCAAAATCGTAATTAAGTAGATGGGTTTTTCTTTTGCATTCGTAGCATCCACCAGACATGGATCCGGTTTGTGAATTTGCGCTGGAAAATGAAGGCAAATTTTTTGGATTTCCATACATTAACGAGCTACCGGAATTATTTATTTCTGTTTTCAAGAAAATATTGCAAGTTGGCTATCATATACCGCGCTTGGAATACTTTATGTCCAGAGGTGGGTAGTTAAAGTGTATTCATATAAATTTTGAAATTCACTTAGTACAAATTTTTGTAAATTTCGTAATCTCATTTTCATTTCAGATGACAGCACTCACGGTTATTTGCATGTCGTCAAAGAATCGCACTGCGACATGAAACGTTTGTATAAAAATGTACATAGAATAGTGGAAAACAACTGGGGTGGTCTGCGTGTGTATCTGTATCCCATCTTTAAATATTACAATGCGCTATTTACTAAGAAAATGTTGCCAGTTGTTGAAAGGTTGTTCACACAGCATATCATTCCTGATTTAGTGGTAAGTGCTGCATTTGTTTTATGTATTTCTACACCTGATGTACATTCTATAATTGCTCTGACTAAAACTAATATTTATGGACTTTTGATACATACCATACAAATCATGTAAGTGGTTCTAGTAACTTTATTTAAAAGGTAATGAACTTTCTTAGAATACTAATTTTCTTACTCAAGAAACCCTAAGTATGAATTTACACTTTGTAGCCGAAAACAAAGGGTATTGATTGCTATAACAACCTGATAAGCAACTCTCAGTGCGTGGACTTCTGATCGTCGCCCAAAATACGAAAGCATGCAGTCGAAACATTATCTGCAAAGCTTTCACTTGAATCACTTAATCCAGAGTTAGTTAACCCATCAAAGCGTTAAGAGTCGCTCCTTGCACTGTACTCGGAGTATATATAAAGACATATTGATTTAGCCCGTTTAACTTATGCACAGAACCGAGGAACCGGAACCAGATAACTGAAAAACGATTCCGGTCGAACCAAACCTCGATTCCAAAAGAACCAAAACGGGATTCCAGAAGAACCGGAAAACGGTTCCGAAGACCCGGAACTCCATTCCAAAGCAACCGAAGCGTGGTTCCGGAAGAACCAAACATAGATTCCAAAACAACTGAAAAACGGTTGTGGAAGAACCGAATCTCGACTCCAAAAGAACAGAAACCGGTTCCGGAAGAACCCAGACTCGATTCTAAAAGAGCCGAAAAACGGTTCCGTAAAAACCGGAATGACCGAAACTCAATTCAAAAAGAACCAAAAAACGATTCCGGATTCCCCGAGAACTCGATTCCAAGAGAACCGAAAAGCGGTTCCAGAAGACCTGAAACTCGATTTCAAAAGAACCTAAAACCGTTCTGGGAAAACCCTTGGTTAACACCCGTCGCATATGTGTGATGCGTTCGAGTACATAGTTTAACTATCAAGCAAATATAGTCTTGTGTACTCGTAGTTATGCAGATGGTTTATCAAAATTAAAGAAGGTGAACACGCTACGGTTTTTTCTAACCTGAGGAAATACTCGTAAATAATTGCATCCTCTTTCAGGATTGTTAAACTTAACCCGAGATAGATAGGTCTATTGTTCCCTCAACCATTTCGTAGTACCTCATACAACCCGAGAGCTCCCAGAAATTTGAATAGGTCTCCAGGGGTCAACGACTGTATGATTTGAACACTTGACCAAAGTTGGCCTAGATACCTCACTTGTCTTCTTTTCACCGCTGCGCACTCGCGAAACAGGTGTAATAGAGTCTCCTCGGACGAATCACAGAAGCGAAATATGTACATACATTGGTCGCTCGCCAAGATAATCAGCTTACGCAAATGACTTCTTAGTCTACAGTGTCCTGTCAGAATACTTTTTAATATCCCTCGCCTCTCTTTGGAAAGGTTTATATATAATTGCCCTGTATGTTGTAGGTTTTTAGCCTCCTAGTAAGCATTTAGCCTGGCGTAGACCTGAAGTGTTGCGTCAGTGCTATTCTCTGAGTTTGTTTATCTCCTTCGTGAGTTCTTCCTTGATTGTGCTGGTTGCGATCGCAAGGGAGGGCTCTGTCCCTATGAGTGACGAGACGACCACCGTTTTTGAAACCTAACCCAAGTCGACTTTAAAATATTTAAGTACTTAAATCTGTGACGTTCAAGTATTACAAAAAGATGAAATTTAGTAGAGGTAACATAGATTTGTACGGAAGTATATCTTTTAACTTTATGT